>NW_005187599.1:69263-90362 GCF_000239375.1 Pundamilia nyererei
GTCCCCAGATTGACATCAGCCTGCAGTCTGCGACCTAAGGGAATGGCAAACAAAAGGGGAGGGAAAGAAAACATGCAGCCTGCAGACACGTAACATAAGCATCACGCAGAAGAAGGTTTAGGTTGGGGTGAATTTCCATTCGCTAACAGTGATGTTCCTGATTTTGAAGGATAAAGTCAGGGTCGCATAAGAAAGAGCATAGCCCAGAGGCGACAGGCTAAGGTGAGGGGGACAAAGTTCACTGAACCAGTTCCAGTGCCACAATGTGACGAATTACCAGTCGTACCTGGTGAAATAGCTCAGTTTCAAAGAGAGGATCCATCTTTAGCTCCCCTGTTTTCAAAAAGTGTCACAAACGCAATAGAGGTCACTGAGAGAGGCAGAGAGCTATTTTTCTTAAAGGGTGAGCTATTATATCGCTGCAGTAGGGTGGGAGACCAGTTGGTTGTGCCTAAGAGTTTAAGATCCACAGTACTGCAGTTAGCCCACTCAGTCCCTTGGGCAGGACACCTGGGTCAAGCCAAAACCTTCTCTCGTATGTCAACTAGATTTTACTGGCCACAGCAGTTTACAGACACTGTGCAGTTTTGCAAGTCTTGTCCAGAGTGTCAGTTAACAGCACCAGGAAGGAAAGGTGATTCTTGGAATAATTCTCTGTTGTTCTCCTCAGTTACCAGCATCCTGGCGACTCCCTTGTTTTCTCTCTATACTCACTATCTCCGTAGCTGCTACCTGCCTCCCGCGCTGCCACTCACCTGCACGGTTACCTGTCTCACTTCACCTGTTTACCTGGAAAACGTGGCATGCCCTCGTGCTCATAGACCCCTAAAGCTTCCCCTCGATCTACCTCAATTTGCTGATCCCCACGGAGCTCTCCACTTCCTTCGCTGCGTTCTTTCTCCACATCACAAGTAAGACAAATTCACTTCACTATTCATTGATAACTTACTGTGCATGCCACTCTCCGCTAATTCTAATCTCTCCATTTCCAGGCATTCTGCCCCACAAAATTCTCCTTGGGTTCCCCTGTACTATGTTTTCAATAAACCTATATCTACCTCGATTTTCTCTTGTGCATTGTGTCTGCTTCTGGGTCCATTGAAGTGCCACCCATAACAGCCAGCAACACTGTCAGATGGTCCTCCGCCAGCGTCTGCAAGGTTGCAGCCTCCATAGACCTCCTCTCAGGGCTGCCTCTTGCCACTGGTCACCTCTACTAGAGCTTGTCCAAGTCAGAGAGGGAAGCTATGGAAAAATACTTTCACGACTCTGTAAATGGTATCTGTTCCTTCTCCTCACAATTAGCTGCAGATTTCATTTTATGTGGAAAAGAAAGACAAAACACTCTGATTACCCCGTTTTTCTTTGATCGCATTAGCTTTTGAACTCCTGCAGGGGTCCTCCATCTTTAACCAGTTCAGCCTAAGAAATACTTACCACCTACCCCTATTTGGGATGATGATGAGTGGAAGGTGGCATTTAACACTCCCCTGAGGCATTTCAAATATCTGGGGAAACCATTTGGCTTCCTTAATGCCCCAGCCATCTTCTAAGCCTGTGTTAATGACACCAAGCCAGAAAGATAGTCACTCTGCAGGAGGGGGAGATACAGGAGAGGTGGAGGAAGATCTCAGCCTGGGCATCTATTGTCTCGTGTAGTCTGGAAGATGAGTGGATGACGGGGTGGGTGCAGTTTTCTCTGTGGTGGGGTCGGGTGGGCTGTCCTGGGCTCTATGGGGCCGGGCGGTGCTGCTGTACGGAGTATGGGGGTGCCTACTGGGGTCAGCGGGGGAGCTGGCCTCAGGGAGGGGTCACTTGCTCCTCCCTTCCTTCCTTCCCCATCTCCAGCTGCCTCCCTCTTCCCGCTCCACCACAATCACCCACACATGCAGGGCCTTGGGATAAAGGTGTGTCACCAGGGTGCAGGGGAGGCATCCCCCCCCTGTCCCCTTCTGGCTGACTGTGCCTCAATTTTATCTCACAACTTAGACATTCAGATTACTCTCATTACACATACATATAGGATCTTGGGGGTGGGCGCGCTACACGGACTCCAAATTACCATCAGGGTGTACACCTCACCCTTTGCGTCGTTGCCCACCTCTCAATTTTAAATACACGTAGACATTGAGGGCTATCAGGAGGGGCTATGCGCTTACCCGCTGCTCTCTGGCAGGTAGCTCCATGCCCTCCTCGGTTTTAAATGCACCTTAGAACACACATGCATCAACACTACATATGAGTGGGTGGAGAGAGGTTTGGAGTCTTCTCACACCCCTGTTCTCTGCGACCTGCTGGAGCGGGGGGGCCAGGAGGAGGAGTTGGCCGTCGAACTGAGATCTGAAATGTGGGGCCTCCCTGCTGCTGCGGAGTCGGGGTGGTCTGCATCTCCCCACCGCAGGGAAAAGGGTAACACCACCTGGGTCTGGGTGCAGTTTCCCCCTCCAGGGGCAAGGGTACCTAGACCCGGGGCTTAGAGTACGCTTGGGGAGTGTGATCGTGTGTACAGCGTCTCTTTATGTCTGTCTCCACGTTGGGTGAGTGTTGAGTAATTGCATATGAGAGCATGAGGGTGGGAATGGATGTTTGTATCTGTGTGTGCCTGTATGTCTGTCCATATGTCAGGTCGGGTATCAGACGCCACCTCTCTGGGGACATTTCAGGCCCTCCAAGGTATGGTGGCCTATCTCCCCCCACCACTTCCCCTGCCAGTGGCAGACGCCCTCAGACATCGGTGCGTTGGTGGTTCTTTGTGTCTGGGGGTGGGCGTCCAGGTACACACCGGCTCACTCCTTGGTGGCTGCTTATCGGGGCCTGGAGCCTGGGGCTCGATCGGGCTACTTCGGGGGTCGGGTGTGTGGGGATTATATCATTTTAATTTCATGTTTATTCATTCATATCCTTTCATTTGTTTATATGCTTTTATTAAGCTTTGAGTAGTTGCATTTGATTAAAGCATTTATTCAATATATACATATATAGTTTCAGTTAGATTCCTACACATATGAGAGTGGCCTCTATCTGGTTGTGAGCTTGAGTTGGCGAGGTGAGACAGAGTGCACTGAGGTGTCTCGACCTCAGTGCGAGACACACAGTTTGCCTGCACACACACAGAGTGTACAGACTTGTTTCTAGGTAAGAGTTCAGACATATTTTGCTTGTAACTACATTTTGTGCCTGCAGAAGTGACAGTTTTTTGTAGGATGTGGTTTTGATGATCCAGAAATAAGCAGAGTAAGATCAACAGGAAGCATCTGGCGTCGAGACGGAGAAAATGTTCTTTTTGAATGTGTCAAAGGTTGTGGTTATTGTAACTTATGCGTGTCATGTATCTGCTTTGACACATGAAGGGGCGTAATAATACCCTGACGTATAAAACATTCTGAGTATGCTTTCTTTGGGGGATTTATGCTGAAGATTGTGATGGTGTATTTCCTCCACACGTGTGTTTAATAAAATCATTGTTTTGACGCACTTGGACTTGTGGTCGTTTGTCTCTCACCTCAATCACGAATCGGGACAGGTGCCCTCGGCCTCTCGGCCTGGGGCTCGGTCACTCTGGCACAGCTGGCTGCCGGCGGCGCTCCCGGGCACATCACTGCAACCCCCCCCCCGGCTTACGCTCCGCGGCTGCTGAGTGACCCCTCATCTGGGACTCTCCTCAGCTCTTTCTGGGATAGTGGCGCAGCTGCCCCTCTGTTGGTCTTCCTTGGTCTCGTGTTCTGGGGGCCTCCGGATGTCTGAGTTTTGATCTCCTCCATACCTGCTTCATGCCCTGGTGGACGGGGCTATGGCTCCCCACACCCTCTAACAGATCATTACATGTAGGAACCTTTTAAAAACAAGCGTGTTCATGCTCACAGGTGTACACACGGGTGCTCACACACACAAACTACACCCTTTTTGGCTCCTACCTTAAAGCACACTGTGCTACTAACTAATAAAGATCAAATAAACTATGACAATCAAGTGGACCAGTATAGCAAAAGGCCCACTTGGGAAAGTAAATCTGTTGGGCATTTGTCTTGGCCTTCAGACAATAATTCTGATTGCTACAGTGCCAGACAGGACATACAAAAAAAAAAAAAAGCCAGATAGATACCCTGTCTCACCAGGTGCAGTCAGTTCTTGGGCACCTAGGACCCTGGGGCCATGTTCTCAGCTCGTGCCATGGTGGTGGTGGGGCTGGCTGCTCTCTTGTTAATTTGTATATGCATACTTTCTTATATTTTTCCCGTTCCAGGTTTTGCTGTTTTATTTGTTTTGTTTTTGTTTTCTTATTTTGCAGGTGCAGCCAAAGAGATCCATTGCACATTTCTATTTCTACTCTTGTACACTATTTAATGATTTCTCTTTTTTCCCCCTACCTGCTCGCTTGGACATTGCTGTATTGGAAATGAATTGTAATAATGGACGTGACACAAATTTAACCTAATAAATAAACCAAAAAATTTAACACACGTGTAACACATAAACAAGAGGAGCCTATAGAGAATTAGAGCCTAATGAGAATAGAGCTCATCTTGGTAAAGCAAATTTTTTTGGAACATCACATTCAGATTGCAAAAGCTGCCAGACAGGACAGGCTTAAAGAAAAATAAAGTTACAGAGGTCAAATAGTTGACAAGTTGTGTAACATTATCTTTTATCAAAATGAGATTCTTCCAAGTGCTGATTACTTAATAATAAATAAAGCTGTATGTGGGTAGAGTAGACAGAATGGCCATATTGTGGTTATAAAATAGGCGTTTCCCCTGCACTATTAGATACTGACTCTAGATGTCTCTCTAAGCCAAGTGATTCTTAAGGTTCTGCTTATTGTCTATTCCTCAGAAGTTAATCTAATTTGGTCTTCTTTCCTTTTCAGAAAGGCACATGACCATCCTGTGATTGCTGGCATTTTTTTCATCCTTTTATATATCCAAGTCACTGGAACTACAGGCAGTGGAATTCCAAACTAAACTTGTTCATTTAGTTTACGGCAAAATGCATTCAGTTTATTGGGTCATTGCAGTTCTCCTGGCAGTTGGCTCATCTGAGATTTGTTATGCAGGACCTCTCCATGCTCAGTGCAAAGTAGAATGGTATGATGTATTTTCTCTGTATACAATTTGTTTTTTTGTTGCTGTTGTTCTTCTAGCTTTGCCTTAAAATAATGTGATAAACATGTATCTGAAGTAATGCTTAGTAAATATTATTTTATGCATCGTCATGTTAGTCTGCCTCTGCATGTAAACAGTACTTCGCCTTTCGTTTCTTTCTTTGTCGTCAATGCAATCTCAATAGAGGAAAGTATCTTCTATATCAATATGTAAACCTAAGACATGCAATAATTAATATGTGTATAAATATTATATTCTTCTATATGAAAGTATTAAAGCATATGTAATGGTTATTTTGTAATTGAAACAACTCTGTATGCTTTATAGAACAATAATGAGATCACATTTCTCGGTAGTAACAACTGAACTGGCCTGTAAAATCACTGAGCTGCCACCGAAATGTAATTTATTGTGTAAATTGGAAACTTTTTGAGCTTAGCCATATTTTACTATAAACGGGATTGAGGCAATATTTTTCATAAAGAGCACTGGTCTCACCTTTCTGTCATTCTTAATAGGCTAAAAATGTCATAACACAAACTTGCAAACTTTTAAAATGCCTTAATTAAATGAAATACATGTAATCTTTCATCATATAAAGCTTCCTTGTGATATAAAAATATATGGTGTAAGATTTAATAATCAAAAAGAAGTAAATAGTGATAATTACCTTTTGTCAGCAGTAAAAAAAAAAGCCCATCTTTTGTTTCTTACAATAGACAAATTCCAAATAGTCTCAAGTAACACTCACAACCAATCTCCACTAGATGGGACCATTTGTTATAGTATTCCAAGGTGATGCAACACTAGCAATTACTACACTAAAGTAGCTATGCTTGTTTTATGCCATGCAGGTACTTTGGGATACCATGTCAGGTAGTTTATGAATCCCTGGTTTCACAGATTAAGAAATGGGAAACCATGGCTACCTGCACTATGGGAGGAGAAAAGTGCCTGTACAAGGTATGTGAAGTCACACCCATACACACATAATATTATATAATTGTATTATTGAGTTCTCTTTAACCTTAATTCTGTTCTGTAGAAACAATACATAGATTAACAAATTAATTAATTTCTGCCTCCAGTTGCACTCTGCCTCAGTTCACTTCATATCTGCCAAGCACACTACTCCCTTTAAGAAGAATGTGTATGACATTAACTTTCGATTGGTCTCCTTTCACTTCTACACTTGCTGTCATGTTTCGGTAGGTTATCTCTCTTCTCTAATTTACAGTGGGGCAAAAAAGTATTTAGTCAGCCACCGATTGTGCAAGTTCCCCCACCTAAAATGATGACAGAGGTCAGTAATTTGCACCAGAGGTACACTTCAACTGTGAGAGACAGAATGTGAAAAAAAAATCCATGAATCTACATGGTAGGATTTGTAAAGAATTTATTCGTAAATTAGGGTGGAAAATAAGTATTTGGTCAATAACAAAAATACAACTCAATACTTTGTAACATAACCTTTGTTGGCAATAACAGAGGTCAAACGTTTACTATAGGTCTTTACCAGGTTTGCACACAGTAGCTGGTATTTTGGCCCATTCCTCCATGCAGATCTTCTCGAGAGCAGTGATGTTTTGGGGCTGTCGCCGAGCAACACGGACTTTCAACTCCCGCCACAGATTTTCTATGGGGTTGAGGTCTGGAGACTGGCTAGGCCACTCCAGGACTTTCAAATGCTTCTTACGGAGCCACTCCTTTGTTGCCTGGGCGGTGTGTTTTGGATCATTGTCATGTTGGAAGACCCAGCCTCGTTTCATCTTCAAAGTTCTCACTGATGGAAGGAGGTTTTGGCTCAAAATCTCACGATACATGGCCCCATTCATTCTGTCCTTAACACGGATCAGTCGTCCTGTCCCCTTGGCAGAAAAACAGCCCCATAGCATGATGTTTCCACCCCCATGCTTCACAGTAGGTATGGTGTTCATGGGATGCAACTCAGTATTCTTCTTCCTCCAAACACGACAAGTTGAGTTTATGCCAAAAAGTTCTAGTTTGGTTTCATCTGACCACATGACATTCTCCCAATCCTCTGCTGTATCATCCATGTGCTCTCTGGCAAACTTCAGACGGGCCTGGACATGCACTGGCTACAGCAGCGGAACACGTCTGGCACTGCAGGATTTGATCCCCTGCCGTTGTAGTGTGTTACTGATGGCGACCTTTGTTACTTTGGTCCCAGCTCTCTGCAGGTCATTCACCAGGTCCCCCCTTGTGGTTCTGGGATCTTTGCTCACCGTTCTCATGATCATTTTGACCCCACGGGATGAGATCTTGCGTGGAGCCCCAGATCGAGGGAGATTATCAGTGGTCTTGTATGTCTTCCATTTTCTGATGATTGCTCCCACAGTTGATTTTTTCACACCAAGCTGCTTGCCTATTGTAGATTCACTCTTCCCAGTCTGGTGCAGGTCTACAATACTTTTCCTGGTGTCCTTCGAAAGCTCTTTGGTCTTGGCCATGGCGGAGTTTGGAGTCTGACTGGTTGAGGCTGTGGACAGGTGTCTTTTATACAGATGATGAGTTCAAACAGGTGCCATTCATACAGGTAACGAGTGGGGGACAGAAAAGCTCCTTACAGAAGATGTTACAGGTCTGTGAGAGCCAGAGATTTTCCTTTTTTGAGGTGACCAAATACTTATTTTCCACCCTGATTTATGAATAAATTCTTTACAAATCCTACCATGTGGATTCATGGATTTTTCTTTCACATTCTGTCTCTCACAGTTGAAGTGTACCTCTGGTGCAAATTACTGACCTCTGTCATCATTTTAAGTGGGGGAACTTGCACAATCGGTGGCTGACTAAATACTTTTTTGCCCCACTGTATTATATGACAGGTTAAAGAAACAAAATTAGCAAACTGTCTATTGTCAATAATTTTGGTTTCTGTATATTTGGTTCACTGTACCATGCTCTCCCCTTTCTCTTCTGATGCATCCTTTCTTTTCTGTCTTCATTTTTATTTTTCTGTCTTTCTCACCACCTCACCTTCTGTTTATTTTTGTTATTGCTTACCTTTTGCATTTGTATGTTTTATTTAACAAATATGGCCTTTTTTTATTAATTAATTGATCTACTTAATTTCTAGGGCATGTCTATCTCTGAAACCTGGTATGCCATTAAAGACCATGGCACCAACTACTGCAACCTTTATAACCTGATTGAAGGTAAGGTTTGAT
The DNA here is from genome assembly GCF_000239375.1 of Pundamilia nyererei. NCBI lineage: Eukaryota > Metazoa > Chordata > Actinopteri > Cichliformes > Cichlidae > Pundamilia > Pundamilia nyererei. Next base: position 77,557 of record NW_005187599.1, read on the forward strand.
AAAAATTGTGACATCCTTTTGCAATTCCTGGGCTTCACTGATAAGTTTGTCCTACAAGTGGTAACATGTTAAAGCAATTACATATTACTGGAGGCAATAAGGTAAGTAAGGTTTTATTAAATAATTAATCATCTAGAAAGCATCACTCCTTACTGTGTCATTTACATGGATATGAATGGATATTAATGGCTTAATAAGCTCATATATAACATTGAATGAAAACCAAATTTATAAAAAATATTACATCCACTACAAACAAGTTATTTAGGAGCTGTTAATGGGTCATAGTATCATTTTAAAAAGCCAAGGAAATCATTAGCAAAGTTCTTCTAGTCATTGCATTTATACATATAATGATTAAGATGAGCTTGTTGTTTGTGTGTTAAAAGATGTGTTATAATGTCTTATTTCATATTGTAATTAATTGTTATTTCTGCATTTACAAGTTGTTAGTTCAGCAGAACTCAAGCAAGTCTCCAAAAAGTTGATTCTGCAATTTGCATATTAATGATCAAGGTACTACAGGCCTTTTGTGTTCTGTGTGCTCATACCTCTTTCTCTTCTCATTTGTTCAACAGGAAGTGGTCTAACTGAATCCAGGGGTTATAAAGAGGTCACCAGTGACTTCCTGTGCACCCAGCGTTCCTCTGCTAATTGTACTGTCTACTGACTGAATATTTACAATAAACAGAGATCACCACTGTGAAGCAAGGAGAATCACCCAGTTTTGATCTTCTTAGTTATTGACAACAAAAAGAAGTCATTTGCAGATTGTATAAGAATCTATACAGTGTGCCCTTACCTGTTTGCTACTGTTGAAAAGGAGGATTTTCATTATCTGTAACTCTTATACAATTTATGTATAGCATGCATTTAGATGTTCAGTTTATTCAAGTATAGTTTTAATGGACCCTGTTCAAACATGAACAAAGGCTGGCCCCCGGTTAAATATTTTTTATTTAGCTTTTAATGCATATGACATGCTTCCAAATGTTTCAGAATGAAGTCTTGCTTTAGTAATAAAGGATTTATATATAAAATAATAGTCAATGTAAAACAATACCTGAGATATCAGTCACACAAGTACAAATAAACAGTGGTTGGTGAGTTATCACATTTATTTATTTTATGTTTTATTTATTGCTGTCTGCTCAGCAACCAGCTGCAGCAGCCAGCTGGATACCCAGAGGTTTTACATACAACACCCTCGACTTCTCAGTGACCACCTTCAATCTCAAAGATCACTTAGAGTGGGTGGCAACCTGTCCCTCTTCCACTCTGTAACTGTGACTGTGATCACTCTCAAACAGACTGACAGAGATTTGCAATTAATCACAAATTTGCAATTAATGTAATTATAAATGCAGATTCATTGCCAATATATTGTACACAAAGCTGACACAAAAATCTGACTGTGGCAATTTAAGGTCAGTTGTGTCATTTAAATTCTCCAATATGAATTTCTGCAATTCATATTGGAGAAAAAAACAGAGTCACGTTCACATTTACATACATTGCACACTAACAGTATCACAATTAATGTTTTGTGTTCTTCTATTATTTGCACAGTCCATCTGGAAACTATTCACAGTGCTTCACCTGTTCCATAGTTTCTCTTGTATTAAATTCATTCATTCATTCATTAAATTCAACCTGCGCAGCCTTGCAAATTTTACCAGCCACGCTCATTGCAACATGACTGGGTTTAGTGGTCTGGAAAATAGTCCCTGGGGTCTGTTACTTTTAAAGGTTGGAGTAACCTGGAAGTGCTATCGATACCGATGTAAACTAATACTCTGTGAAGCAGTAAAGGTAAAAATCAAAGGGTTAAGAAGGTAATGTACACAATTTAGAGTTTTGAATGTGGGATAATTTCTCAAAGCAATTTTCCCAGGAACAAAGCAATAAATAAAAAGTAATAATTATGATAATAACAAATAATAACAAATAATCACATCACTTGATTATCTTAATTATCTATTTAACCTACTCTATGGTATTGCTCACTTTGTTCTGATCTTTCAGAGGAGAGAGGTTGGAGAGAATAGGCATGCCTTGTCCCTTCTGTGTAGATATGACCCAATAAGACAGGATTCAAGTCCTTGGAAGTTGTAATCCAGTAGGAGACCATGGAATTCCGAATCCTCTTGAAATTATAATCTGACAGGGAAAAAAGGGGGAGTCAAAAATTATAAAATCAATTCTCTCTAGACATCCAGTCACCGTTGTTGATATTTAATCACCCAGTGTCCAGCCACAACTTATCATCCTGTCTCTCTGGACATTTCTTCCTGTTAAATGGGAGTTTTTCCTTCCCACTGTTGCCAAAGTGCTTGCTCATAGGGCGCGTCATATGATTGTTTGGTTTTTCTTTTTTTCTTTGTATTATTGTAGGATATTTAGCTTACAAAATAAATCACCTTGAGGCAACTGCTGTTGTGATTTGGTGCTATAGAAATAATATTTAATTGAATTGAGTTGAACTCCGGGCAGCACGGTGGTTAGCACTGTTGCCGCACAGCAAGAAGGTCCTGAGTTCAATTCCACCATCAGGCCAGGGTCTTTCTGTGCGGAGTTTGCATGTTCTCACCGTGTCTGAGTGGGTTCCCTCCGGGTACTCCGGCTTCCTCCCACCGTCCAAAGACATGCAGTTTGTGGGGATAGGATAGGTTAATTGGATAATCCAAATTGCCACTAGGTGTGAATGTGAGTATGAATGTCCTTGTGTGTTAGCCCTGCGACAGACTGGCGACCTGTCCAGGGTGTACCCCGCCTCTCGCCCTATGACAGCTGGGATTGGCTCCAGCAACCCCCCGCGACCCTGAAAAGGATAAGCGGTAGCGAATGGATGGATGGATGGATGAGTTGAACTCCATACGAAGGAGACTAGAGGCCAAGCTCAAGACTGCACAAAGGGCTGGTGAAACACCACAGGCCAACTTCAAGCCAACAGTAAAAGTCACCGTCAAGTACAGGATCTAGCAAGAAGATGCTCTGTCCCCACTGTTCTGCATAGGCCTGAACCCCCTCAGTAGGCAAGGTAACATTGCAGACATCAAGGACAACAATACGTACCTGGGAATCATGAGGGGACCACTAGAAATGCCTCAACCACCAAGTCCTGCAGACTCAGTTGAATGGGAAGGACAAGATCTGGGCAATCGACATCTATACCCTGACAGTCATCAGATCTGCAGGCCAAAGGAATAGATAGAAGACACTGACATAAAAACAAGACAGTGCAGCCAGCATCAGTCCTTAGCCACCTTCCTTTCACCTAGCGTACAATGTCATAGTGAGATGCCATAACCAAATGGCTAGCATAGTATACTGGAACATTTGTGGTGAGTATGGCCTGGAAGAGAATGAGCATGACCGAGCTAACATCCTATGGGACTTCTAGGCACATGTGGACAAACTGTTGAAGGCTAAGTATGAAAAGCAGTTTATAGTTTTAAAACACAGAAAAGCTAATTATGTCAAAATTAATAACATTTGAGTGTCCAAATTCATGCACAAACTGAAGTCTTACAGTTTGATTTTAGATGCTAGTTATTTTATTCAAGTCTACTAAAATGTTTGACATTGATTTTACTCAGTTTCATTGACTGTACTGTATTATAGCCCATAGTGAAATGCATTTTATTAATTTGTCTCATCTCAAAATACCAATTGGAGAGAATGTGAAACAAACGCCGACACTGCGGTGCAAGTCTCGGACGACAGTACGCCTAAAGCTGGGCAGACACTGTGCGATTTTTTCAGTCACGCGATTCAGCTTCTGCTCAAACTGCACGATTGACTCGCAGGGGTTAGAAGTTGGTAGGTCACGATGCAGAGTCTCACACTATACCGCCCGATGCTCTGATGCGACCTGAGCGCTCACACTGTGCCTCCATAAAATGAAGGTTATAAATCTGTCGCTCGCTCTCTCTGTCTTTCACTCACACAGACACACCACCACCATCAACTTTGCTAAATTGCTAATGAAAAACATTGATCAGGCAGCTGTGATTGAGCAGCAGTGTAGATCCAACTATTTTCACGGTTGTTGTGGTCGTGATAATTTTGTGAGGCCACATAGAAAAGGCTCGGATGAGCTTTCCAAAGTTCTACAAGTTGTGCCTCCATCGCTTGTGTCCAGTTCACACGCTGCACAGCCGTGCTGCTCCGTCTTTTTCACCGACGTTTACGTGTTTGCGCGTGAGCAGTGTGAGCGGCTCACGAGCGATTGATGATCGGGAGCTGGTCATGAGGTGTTAATCGCTTCCCGTTACCCCACGTATACTACACGATGCACGATGAAGGCCAAAATTAGGCCTATCACCAAATCGGTCGCACGACTCAAAAATCATCTCAAAATGGGCCAAAAATCGCACAGTGTAAGCCCAGCATTACACCAGCAATGTTTGTTCCCCTCAGAGAAAAAAAAGGCTGCAAAAGTACAGGGAGGGATGGGAAAAGGAAAACACCTGGCTGGAAAAGTGCACGATAACACCTATAAAGCGCAGTGCACTGTGCGCCGGCGCACTTTTTCCATAGGCATGCTTCTAGTGGTGGGCACATGAAGAACATGAGGGGCGTGAAAGCTCGGGGAACCCTTAACCAATTTTTTGTCCACCAGGCCACGGCAGAAGCAGATATGGTATGTAAACATTGGTTTGTTTTTTTAAACCCTCTGGTTAAGGTTAATATGGGCATGTGCAGTGAATATCAGCGCTATGTGGCCAGAAGTGTGATAATATAATTTATTTTGTGTAATAAACAACTGCAAGGATAGATGAGTACAACAAATAGATCACTAATACATAAAAGTAATACATAGATTAATAATGATGATGAGTTATGATGCGTAATCATGGGAACAAGTAGGTTTACAAACAGGAGCAGCTTTAAGTTAAGCAGGACAGAGTTCTTTTAAAGAAAGATTTACTTATATTCTCAAAGAGAATATAAGAAAGAGACCTGTTTTATTGTGTTAATGTTGTCATTTTGAGCTAAAAATAAATGGCTAAATGATCATTTGTTTCCCATATGGTCATATCACAAAGAATATGCATCTGCTTAAATCAAATTCAAGTCAAATGGTTAAAAAATAATTTCACACACAAAAAAAAGAGCTACAAAATTCACCACACTGGGAAGGGTGAACTGGGCTGCCCGGCCCTGGCCACGAGGTGTCCCTTATTTATTTTTCAGGGAGTTGGCAACCCTACTTCAAAATGAGGGCTAATATTAACCAAAGTCACAATTCCTCTCTAGAACTGATGACATTTAAAAAATAAAAATCTATTACCAACCAAGTCGTCTTAAAGAAAAGACTAACATTATTTTTGGGTAACAACTTATTTGATGAAAGTTTGACATTGTCTTCTGTCTTACTTGCCTGTTCTGGACCCTTGGTAAAAACAGGAGTTACAAAAGAAAACAGCACACACCAATAGAGAGCCACATGGTGTGAATATAGCTGTTGATACTGCTCAGAGGTGAGGTGCAGTATGACGAGGGGCATCATTCTTTCTGACACTTAAACCAGTTTTCGCTCTTAAAAATGATGGTGAAGTGAGGAGGGAGTCACAGAGAGAAAATACACCCTCAGCTGCATGTGGATTGCAGGGCAGCTTTTATTAAGGGAGCAATATGCTCAGCTGGGCTTTGCCATCCATCACTACCCCCCATCCCCACTCCCACCCGTACCCCTTGCACCACACACACACACACACACACACACCAAAGTCAAATGTTCTCCAACCATTCACCGTTGTGTATCTCTTCTTTCAGACTCCAACTGACTAGCAGGCACCTGTAATAACAAACATGGTATTTTAGCAAAATGTCCATAGAGTTGTAAAGTGCATAAATGAAATATGTATTCAGGCCTGTATTTATAAGTCCTATATTTGCATGCATCTAAATTAATATAAAACTAATAATAAACTTCAATTTAAAAAAAATGAAATCCTCCTGCAATAGTAGTAGTAAGATAATGTAATGACTGTTTCTAACTATATAGATCCCTTATATTTTTGCAAAAATAGCAGCATCTTTTAAGGTAAGTCTCAAACTGTTCACACCTCAGTTTGCACCGTTTTTCTCATTTTACTTTGCAAATAATTTCAAGGTTCACAAACCTGAAGCAGCTGCCTCGAGTGTCTAGGTCTAAGTTACCGGCTAGTGTTTTTCTGTCCCTGCCTGTGTTTTCCTGGATCCGATCCGGGGCGGAACACAGTCCACTCTCACCCATCCGCCGCTCGTCAGCAGCAATCAGCGTAGCTGCATTTAAGTCATGGCCATCTCTTCCTCACCGGTCTGTCAGGTACCTATGGTGACAACACGGCTTCATCGCTTTTTGATTTATTCTTCAACAATTGTGTCCTCTGGTTGTGCCTGCAGCTTCCATCACCTCCACTCTCATCATTGTCACTGTTTGCAGCTTCACAGTTTTATACGTCATGCCATAGTTTTTGCTCCACGTAAGCTGTTAGATTTATACAGAGAATGCCCAGCTGTAACCCAGCAATTTTCCAGCAGAAGAGTTTTATATCAAAAAAATATTATTCCTTAACTACCTTTTATTGATCTCACTTGCCATGTTGTTTCTGACAGAAAAACACATGTAAAAACCAACCACATCTAAAGGTTCAGGAATGACTCTTTTACCATAATGTAAGCAGTAACTGTACCCTGCTAACAAACAAAGCATATAATAATTAAGCATACCTGGTCATCATCAGGAGCTGAAATGGAACAAAAACAATCTCCTTTTTTGAACTGTCACCGACCCAAATGCACAGACAATACACACACTGGCTGGATCTGCTTAAAGTGAAGTGGACTGAAAGAGCTCAGTGCTAATTTCAGATGATGAACATAGCTAGTTCATAGCTAGCTGAACCCAGAGTGAACATGACTGTATGGCATTTCACAAGTCACGTCTCTCAAAATGTCTGTTAGTGGCAGTCTATAAAATGACATTTATATTCAGAAATCTTCTGCATACTGCAAAAGAGAGTTGCATGACGGAGATTAACTAATTGTCCAAAAACGTGCTTTCACTCTGGATTACTTTAAAAGGTTACAGTGATAAAGAAGAAATTTGTGTCTCATAACTAACTCCACTCATCAGACTTACATTGGAGTAGGTTTGACTTCAAAATAGCCTTGGCTTTCACAGATCATTTTTAATTGACAGTTTTCTGTCTGTCAGACATGTTTCATCCGCCCCTTTCTGTGTCCGCATGTGAATGTATTTCACTCCACCCTGATCTGTCCAATTTAAGGCTAGTTTGCATTCAACTTGCATTACTGCACATGTCAGTGTTGTTTATTCAAAAGTAGAATGCATAGCATTGTGATGTTTCAGCGTTATCGGTGCATGATTAAAAAAAAAAAACACTCATTCACTTTACCACTCCTCTCTTCCTTTTCTTGGTCATTTTCTTTCTTTCTTTCTTTTTTAGTAGCTCAGCCTCACTCTTCACATTCTCTGCTGTCCTTAGTTCAAAGGCTGCCAAATCCTTCCCAAACCAATTAGAGTGTATGTAAGGTCCTCAAGGGGGCCCTGTGGTGACAGAACAGGGTATAGAGTGGCAAGGGGTCTGAAGAGGCAATCACAGTCTGCACTGTTCAACAATATCACAAAGCAACAACAATAGCAGGCCATAAATCAGAACACTGAATAGACATTGACTTGTTGGATATGGGGAGACAGGAATAGTGTTTGGATGAAGAAGCAGGAAAGACAAAATCACCAAAAGTATACTCTACCAAATGTACACAAATATATATAGTATGTAATGAATGTAATCAGGCATTAAAACAACGTCACAAATGCAATCTCTGCAAATATCTGTCTAATATTTAGAAATATTAGAAATAAAAATGCATGTTTATAGTGTCTCATTCTAGAATATATCCAAAAACATTTTCTTAATTTATATGAAATGGACAGACCAGTTCGAGATCTTTTCTTAATTTTTATGTTGTTTTTGAGTAGACGTGCTATTAAAATGCTATGGAAACACTGGTGACTTATCACAACCAAGAACCCAGGTTTTTTGGTTTGTTTTTCACAGTATTTTTATATGTATATTTTTAAAGTAAAATGGTGGTAGGATGTGTTACATGGTACAAAAAAAAGTTCTACATGTGCTGTCTTTCTCAGTATATGTTATGGTCCTAGGTCATTGACCCAGCATTTTGAGTTTTGTTGTGGAGTCAAGATTCTTTCTTTTGCACAAGGGGTTGTATTTAAATTCAAGTTCTGTGCAGTTTAATCTTGAGTTTTGCTTTTTGTAATGAGTTTGTTATCTATATTTCTGATTCTAGTTTTGTCTCCAAGTTCCATCTCTGTGTCTTGTCTTCAGCGTATCTTGTGGAAGTTACTCTGTTGCATTTTGAGAGTCCTTTCTCTTGTGTGTGTTATGTTCAGTTTTGCCTCTCCTTTCTTGTTACTCCTGATTTCTCGATGCTGTGCTCCCAGCTGTCTCCACTTCTCTAATCAACATCTTGTGTGTATGTTCGTGTGTGTTCCTGACTCATGTTTTGTTAAGTTCGCAAGTCTTCAGCAAAAAAGCTGTTTTGACTTTTACCTCGTACGTTCGCAGTCCTGCACTTGGGTTCTACTTTGCCTGCCAGACCATAAAACCTGACAATATTAAGTAAATTATTTTTTAAAAATCATCTATGGATGGATGAAAGTTTTTTTTTTGTCTCTTTCCTTTTTTCTTTTTCATTGCTTTTTACATGCCGCAGTACAGCAGGTGTATAGAAAGTCATCTGTAATATGATACTCTTAGTAAACACACAAAATACATATATACTACTGTTCTCAGCTATTCACACAGTATCATATCCTCGCCCTGGTTTGGGTTGCTTTGATTCATATAGCTGTCATAGTTTTCTAATTTTTTTGACCCAAAGAGCAGCCTGCAACCATTAGAAGACTTTAAAGGTTTATTTACAAGTGAGTGTTAAGCAGCAAGATCACCACTGATGAACGTCTTTAGAGGAGGAGACAGACTGTCAGGTATGGCTACTGCCATAAGGAGTTTTAAGTCTAAGGAGTCTAATCTGACCATCCCAACTCGCCACGTGAAAGAACAAAACACTGTCCCACTGTCCCAATACCTGGCAGTAGTACGTTGTTTTTCAAATTTTTTTTTTTGTTGTTTTTCAATTTGATTGTATTTGTAGCCAGTCTGGCAGAGCCAATAGTGATGGGTCGGTCGCGAACGAAATGGCTCTTAGAGCCGGTTCTTTGACGTGAACGACGCGAGCCGGCTCCTTATCGCGAGCCGTTTTTTTTTTCTTTCTTTCTCTCACCCTCTCTCTCTCGTACGGAGCCCCGCAGGGGACATGGGAGAAAAAAAAATTAAGACGGACTTTTGCGAGATCAAAACTTTTAGCTGCATTCTTCGGACGCCGGCTCGAAGCCGACCGGGAGGTCGAGGCACGATGTGTCGGGAATGTGGTGTTCCTCCCGGCTGTAGTAGGTCTCGACCTCCCGTTAGCTTCGAGCTAACGGGAAGAATGCGGCTAAAACTTTTGCAAGATCTCGCAAAAGTTTTGCGAGATCCCGAGTTTGTTTTGTTTTATAACATGTATTTGAATAATATATTAATGCTTGTGTATAAATACACAAACAATACACATATGCTTTCATGCTTTCAATTGTGTAATTTAGGTGATCTAGGTAGCTCTGTTTTGGAAGTTCAGTTCATGTTAGAAATGTGTTTTGGAGTTTGTATGTGCTTTTTGGAGTTTGTACGTGTTTTGTCTCTAGGGGCCACTGCATATATTTATGTATAAACATATATAAATAAAACCACTTTTTTTTACATTAGTAATTCCTTTTGTGCATAATTTTATATTATTGTTAATAATAAATTAATTAAAACAACAAAACAACCTGAAGAGCCGGTTCACATGCCAGTTTATCCAACACTAATTCCCCCAGCAGCTTAAACACAGTTACATGCACTTACACATATAACTGCATACAACAGTGGCAACTGTCTATGAGTACTTCCAGAAAGATAGCATCTATATTTGAGGATGACAAACTAGACAAAAATCTGAACTTTGGGTAAAATGGATTAGTTGCTGACCAGAGTAAAAAATATTCATGACTGGCACAGACAAAAGTGGAAATTTTATGGTTGTGAGTTAGGGTTTTTTGCTTTCGCTGGAACTAGATACCTCACAGTCACTCCTGTATAACTGCGAGTTACCCAGAAGTGGCATTCTTCATTGGAATGAAGGAAAGCACTCGTTTGTCAGAAGTTCTTTAGTTGGTGTTAAGCAGTGGAACTGGATGCAGCCTCTCTGTTGTTCTGCTCTGGTCCATCACTCAACCTTCAACAACCTCATTAAATCTGACAGAACATGAGCTCAGCCTGTGAGGGCAGGAAGAGAAGGACTGGATCATGAGATATATAAATAAAGTTTGACAATGACCCAGTAACCTCCTCTGCGTTCATAGCAGCAGACTGATTGCCATGGATTTTTTTGTGTTCCTAAATGATAGTGTTCCACTAGGCACTAAAATTTCTCAATATCTCATTTGCTTGTTCTTTTTACCTTTTATTTTACATATGTGTATAATTCTGCTAATACAAAAGGTCTCCTTCATCAGTCCTTGTAACTGATTATTTTGAGAGGAATGTTGTTTTTTTTCTGTTTGCTTCTTTGTTAAACCACTTAACACTGACCCATGAGCCATTCAAGCATAAAAAGGCACTAAACTGAATGACTAAAACAGTGCTGAGTCTATAAAGTTGCTAAACAATCAGCTTAGTAATTAACCCGTTTTAAATTGTATCTTTAGGCACTTTGTGACTTGCAGCCTGTCAGAAAAAAAAGTTTTTCTTTAGCCTTGTTGGCTAACCAGAAACAACAGAGGATTCCGACACAATCCTACAATACCGTGGAGTGATGACCTCTGCTCTTCCTTTTGGCCTAAACACCAAGGCCAACTATAATGATAATCACCATGCAGGAAAAAGCAATTCAGTGGACATGAATGAGTGAATGAATGCTATTTAGCAGCTCTATCTTAGACAAAGTTGACCTCAGCTAGGTTAACAGCAATATCACTTACATAGTAGTGATGGGTCGTTCGCAATCAAAATGGCTCTTAGAGCCGGTTCTTTGAAGTGAACGACGTGAGCCGACTCCTTATCGCGAGCCGTCACGTGTTTTTTTTGTTTTTTCTTTCTCTCACCCTCTCTCTCGCACTTTTTTTCCCGCTTCACTCTGCAGAGGGGGGAGGGGCGGTAGTTACACTCAGTAGCACACAAACAGAGCCAGAGGGAGAGAGAGAGAAAGAGAGCCAGGGACAACAACGTCACATTAGAAATGTATAGTAATCATCCACAACTATTTTCGGTTGCAGATGATAAAGGATTTAGAAAGTTTATTCATGCGGGCCTATATGACAGAGAATGTGCATCTTCTTTGTGTTTTCATATTATAATTTATATTTAATTGTGTTGTGATTTGCAGTGTTTTGTGTTGTTTTCACTTTAAATTTGTAAAAGGAAAAAGCTGAAAATTTAAATAGTATGTAGTTGAAATGTGAATAGTTGATTTTTGTATTATATGATTTATTTATTACATTTTATGTGGAGTGAATAATTAAAAGTATATTTATGGTGGCCCCTAGAGACAAAGCACATACAAACTTCAAATCACGTACAAACTCTGAAGCATGTACAAACTCCAAAACACGTAAAAACTCCGAAGCACATTAAAACTCAAAACACGTACAAAAGACAACAGAAGTGCTCCAGGATGCTGGGCGCAGTGTTGAGCTTTTGTTATCTTGTGGCTACACAAGCCAGCAAGTTCCAACGACCAGATTTGGTGTGTGGTAGTAACAGGTAAATGAACTTTTTTTAAAATTATTTGAATAGTGCCGGTGTATAAATACACAAACAATACACACATGCTTTCAGTTGTGTAATTTAAGTGATCTAGTAGCTCTGCTTTGGAAGTTCAGTTCATGCTAGAAATGTGTTTTGGAGTTTGTACGTGTTTTGTCTCTAAGGGGGCCACCGCATATATTTATATATAAATATATATAAATAAAACCACTTTTTTTGCGTTAGTAATTCCTTTTGTGCATAATTTTATATTATTGTTAATAATAAATTAATTAAAGCAACAAAACAACCTGAAGAGCCGGTTCGGAGCCGAAAGAGCCGGCTCTTTTTAGTGAGCCGAACCGAAAGAGCCGGATCTCTAAAAAGAGCCGGAAATCCTATCACTATTACATAGGTAATGTTGGATAGTGACTTATTTACGATATGGCTTGGGTTTTCCCCCTCCGTTTGTTTTTATTATTTTTTTAAGCAGTTCATGGACATTTAATGAACATTTAAGTGTTATTATATTAACATTAACCTCTCACACTAACCTGCTCACCTGATGAAGATCCTGGAGCGGCTGGTCCTCGCTCAGCTTTGGCGCCTGGTGAGCTCATCACTGGACCTACTTCAGTTTGCCTACCAGCCTGGCATTGGAGCGGATGATGCCATCTTTCACCTCGTGCATCGTTCCCTCGCTCACCTGGAGACTGCTGGGAGCACTGTGAGAATTATGTTCTTTGATTTCTCCAGTGCCTTTAATCCTTGAGCATCCCTCAAAATTTACACCCATCCTTTGCCCTTCGTACCCAAAATGGTCCCCTGACAAAAGGTGATATAGCAATATCATATATGAATTTTTTTTCTGATTTTTTTCACATCAGATCTTTTAAACAACTTCAGACCTAACCACAGATATAAAGTTTTTCATTATTTTTT
>NW_005187599.1:90830-97023 GCF_000239375.1 Pundamilia nyererei
AAATAATTCATAACAACATTGATTTGGATGCATTATTATTTTTGGAACAATGAAAATTTATTGTAAAAACAAACTGAACTAAGCCTAACAAACAAAACAACAAACTGAACAAAGATGTTATTTACATCTTGTAACATGAACCGCAAAGGATTTTGGAATGCACTTTGCAGACCGGTTCACCACATTTGCAGCAGCTCATTCGAATTCTCCTGCGCCTTTTGCACGATGTGCACTGGTTTCGTGTCATGGAACGCTGCTCCTCCTCCTCCTGCTCTTGCTGCCTCTGCTGCCCCTGCTGCTCCTGTTGCTCCTCTTTCCCCTGGGCCTGTAAGACCAGGCTGGCTGCAAATGGTGTTCTGGGTAGCCGTGTTCTCGTCATCATTGTTGGGGTGATAAGGGCTCTGCCAACCTCGTCAATGAACAGACGCCGCCTGTAGCGCTTTCCTCTGTTCCACTCTGGTTCCACAGCGGTGAAGAGGATGAAAGCATTGTAGAGGCTAACATCGATCATGTGGTAGAGCAGACACATGGGCCACCTACGTGTCTGCCAACGGCAGGAGTAGGTGCCACAAACCTGCAAAACAAAAAGAAATTATCAGATGATACGTACAGATTTATCCAACCATAAGCAAGAGCTTCTTTCTGCCCGTGGGCATCAAACTAGACACCCCCCCCCCCCCTAACTATCAAAACTATCATAGTCTAAAATTATCATCTCATATCAAAACTGTCATAGTCACATTATCTGACTTTATCAGTTATAACAATGAGAAACAGTAAACAATTTGGCATGAATGAATGACTTATAATTGTGCTTACCTGGTCCAGATGGTCCACAGCCCCTTTGCATTTGTTGTAGTCCAGGATGATCTGGGGCTTTTTCTTTCCAAAGTCCTGGACTTGAGGCTCCCTGTGCCTGGTGCTCAGCACAACAACATTTTTCCTTTTTTGGGGGACGTAAGATACGACAGCCCTGTTGCGGCTAAAGGCAAAGAGAGAGGACAGAACTTCTCTCTGTCGAATGTTCAGCAGCTGTGGGGGCAGCTCAGGTTTGTTCAACCGCAGCATGCCCACCAGGGCCATCCTCCTCTTCCTCAGTTCCTCTGCAAGAGGAAATGAAGTGAAAAAATTGTCTGTGGTGACTGTGTGGCCCTGCAGCCCCTCTGTCAATTCAAGCACCACCCGCATGCCTTGGTTGATCTCTCTGCTCGCTGATGGAGACTTTCCTGTGTACACTTGAAGCCTCCAGGCATAGGAGGTCTGCACATCGCAGAGGGCCCAGATCTTTAGCCCATATTTAGCCGGTTTGGAGGGCATATACTGCTTGAATGAACAGCGGCCCTTAAAAGGGACCAGCTGTTCATCTACACATATATCCCTCCCTGGGTTGAAAAATTTGGGCAGGCGGTCACTCCATTTGGTCCATAAATCCTTTATGGGAGTTAGCTTGTCCCCCCTGTAGCGACCTGGGCGAGAAAGTAGATCATCGAATCTGATTGCCAGATTAATTTGTGCAAATCTTTTCCTTGACATGGTGGCAGGAAAAAGAACACGCCCTGTCTCCCCATCCCACAGGCTTGTTGTTGTTTCATGTTGCGACCTGTACAGGCCAGCCAGGATCAGAAGCCCCATGTAGGCCCGCAGCTCCTCCTCATCTGTGTCTTTCCAGTCTTTCACCAACCTCTTGCCCTGCAGGTTTGTAAAATGCAGGATTAACTGCATAATGTCCTCCGCAAAAAAAAGACTGAACATGCTCACAGGGCTACTGATCCTTGCAATAGCATAGTGGGTTGGTCCTGGGGTCAAAATGGGAGGAGGAAAAAATGGCAGGACCTCTTCATGGGTGGGTTGCCACATGATTTCTCCATTTCTAGAGTTCCACTGATGGTCAGCCTCCAGTCCTGTCTCTTCTTCCTCGTCTTCCTCCTCCTCCTCAGACAAGCTGCAAAGCTCCTCTGTGCCTGGCAAATATTCCTCCCCTTCTTCGCTGCCAGAAATATCTCCACTGCCTGTGCTATCTTTTTCGCTTTCTGAAGAGTGCAAAACTGCAGCAACAGCCTCCTCTAAACTCAGTGTGCGCTTCATGGTGTCTGTGCAGAAATGACCACTCAGACCAGGCTGCAAAGTATTCTCATAGACTTCAAAGGTGCACCTGCATAAACATACTATACCATGCATCCAATAAGAGAGAGGAGGCTCTCTCGTTCAAAAAAAACCATAAACACAGCCCCTTTGGCCTTTGATAATCTCTCTCCCTCTCTCTCTCTCTCTCACTCACTCACACACACACACTCATACATGCACACACACACACACAGACACACACAATACCATTTTATGGTGGTTAGATGTTTTATTGTCATGCATTTTGCAAGGTAAGATAACCATGTCCTGCATTCAAAACCACTGAAAATGTCTATGGTGGTGCTGTGCCTAATATTGTGCTCATTGGATCCAAAACATATTTTTCCTATATTTTGAAGGCAGAGGCTTAGATCCATTAGGTATTCACGAGAAAAAAATTATCACATGTCAGGATTATAGTATATCGAAAATATGTGATTATAATGGGAGTCAATGGGGCCCAAAATGGTACAAGGGCAAAGGGAGGGGGTAAATATGTGAATCTCCTTTACTATACACCACACCATAGAGGGGATCATTGATTTTAAAAATAATCCTAAAATTCACATCCTGGGCAAGTATCATGCAACTGGTCTTTTAAAGTGACTGATATATATAATCGAAAATTACCATAAATGGTCCCGTTTTTTGCTAGGGTAACACGAGGGTTAACCCCATTCTTCCCACGGTCCTGAAGGACAAGCTGGAGAACTCTGGAGTGGACAATCACCTCACTACATGGATTCTGGACTACCTCACTGACCGACCACAGTATGTGAGGACTCAGGGCTGTGTGTCGTACTGGGTAGTCGGCAGTACGGGGGCCCCACAGGGAACGGTTCTGGCACCGTTCCTCTTCACCATCTACACTGCAGACTTCTCCCACAACTCCATCCAGTGCTTCCTGCAGAAGTTCTCTGATGACTCTGCAATAGTGATGTGCGGATCGATCCTGAAATATCGATTCCTCCGATACCAATCATTTATGTTCTAGAATCGATTTTCACATTAAAATATCGATATTTTAGTAATTTAGGGTAAATTTGTAGTTTATCATTAACAGGAACACAGTGGAAAGAAACTATATCATTCGGATTGTCTACATTCAAAGGAACTACTTCCTCTTCCGCCTTTCATAAGAAACTGTGCGAAATACGGCACATTACGGTATAAATGTCTCGCAGCCGCTGGCGTGCTCACTCACAACAATGTTTGAGCGTAGTTGGAGTCATGTACGAACGTATTTTACCTCCACAAACAGTTTGCGATACATGTGGCAAAAAAGTGAGGTGTTGTGGCTGCTTCCACCTGAGGACCCGGCCTTCGCGGTCTAAAGAAAGCCGGGTAGTACGTCATGAGCTCCCTCGGTGGAGTGAAACTCTGCCGTCTGCTCCTTGCTATCTAAAATATAACCGGGCGCTGACTTAAACTGTCGACCGTCTCACACTTCTGTTTAATCAGTTTTCTGTTTGACGTTTATTCAGCTGTGTGAAAACCCCGGAGGAACCCTCCCGAGGGATTAATAACGTTTTATTTAATCTAATCTAATCTAATCTAATAACTTTAATCTCAGCCAAACCGATTTACTCACAAACAAATAAAATACTGAAAAAGCCAAACAATAGCATTTTTAAGTTATCAAAGTGACTTATACAGGTCCTTCTCAAAAAATTAGCATATTGTGATAAAGTTCATTATTTTCTGTAATGTACTGATAAACATTAGACTTTCATATATTTTAGATTAATTACACACAACTGAAGTAGTTCAAGCCTTTTATTGTTTTAATATTGATGTATGGTTGTGGCAACATCATTAACCTTGTCAAACACCTCAGAGTAAATCATATCACAGAATATGACGAGCTTATGTTGAGGCGAACTGAAGAAGAGGACAGGGACAGGTGCTGCTAGGGCGAGACAGACGTCTCTCATGGAGTCCTTTAGTGCTGCAGGCAGGCAACGTGTTCAAATAGCACACAACTTCAGGTTTTTTTTATTTCTATATGATGAACTCTGCATTATTAAGTGATAAGAACAAGAAATCTGATGTCCTGTAATCATTATGACGCTATAATTTGAGATACAATAAATAAAATGTTTTTGTACAAAGTATCGGTATCGGATCAGTATCGTCGATACCACCCTGAATATTACTTGGTATCGGATCGGAAAGGAAATCAGTGGTATCGCACATCACTACTCTGCAATAGTTGGCCTCATCACTGATGGGGACGACAAGGAGTACAGAGAACTGACCCAAGGCTTTGTGGACTGGTGCCAGCAGATACCTCCAGATCAACACTAGTAAAACCCAGGAGCTGGTGGTAGACTTCCGCAGGCACAAACATCCTCCATTGCAACCACTGATCATCCAAGGTATGAACATTGAGACTGTGGACAGCAACAGGTACCTTGGTGTTCATCTGAACAATAAACTGGACTGGACTCATAATTCAGACGCCCTCTACAGGAAAGGGCTGTACCTGCTGCGGAGACTCAGGTCTTTTGGAGTGGAGGGCCCACTCCTGAAGACCTTCTATGACTCTGTGGTGGCCTCAGCCATCTTTTACGAGCATAGTCTGCTGGGGCGGCAACATCTCTGCTGGGGACAGGAAGAGACTGAACAGGCTGATCAGGAGGGCCAGCTCTGTTCTAGGATGCCCTCTGGACCCAGTGGAGGTGGTGAGTGACAGGAGAATGATGGCTAAGCTGTCATCCCTGTAGGACAACATCTCCCACCCCATGCAGGAGACTCTGACAGCACTGAGCAGCTCCTTCAGTGGCAGACTGCAGCACCCACGATTTGGGACGGAGAGAACGCAGGTCTTTCCTCCTCACTGCTGTCAGACTCCACAACAAAGACTTTGCATGTCCATTTCCTTCATTTAAAGGACCTTTTAGTCTCTTTTAACACTTCAGTTCGAGATGCGAGGGCTGCCTATTTCTCAGACTTAGTGTCTAAGAGCAGAGGTAACCCCAAGGTACTATTTAACACCATTAGTGATATTGTTGCTCCTGCTCCACCTGCTGTCCCAATTTCATCAAATGAAGATTGTGAAAAATTTCTTTCTTTCTTCGTTGAAAAAGTCAGTGACGTGAGGAACAATATCTCTCCTTCTGTGTCTCTCTTGTCTGCTCCAACTCAAGCTAGGCCTGTAATTTTAGAAAGATTTTTACCTGTGTCCTTACCAGAGCTGGTCAAGTTAGTTAATTCGATGAAAGCATCCTCCTGCTCTCTTGATATTTTACCTGGATCTTTGTTTAAAAATGTCTTTCAGTCTATTGAATTCAATTCAATTCAATTTTATTTATATAGCGCCAAATCACAACATAAGTCGCCTCAAGGCGCTTCATATTGGTCCTCGTGTGCTCACAATTATTAATACCTCACTGGTTTCTGGTCAGGTCCCTGTTTACTGTAAGAATGCTGTTATTCACCCACTGTTAAAAAAAAACCTAAGCTTGATGGTTCTCTTCTTAGTAGCTACAGACCGATTTCAAAATTATCGTTCATTGCTAAGATTTTCGAAAAGGTTGTGGCTAAGCAGCTTATAGCTGTTCTAGATGAATACAGCATTCTGGATAAATTCCAATCTGGCTTTCGTAGAGCTCACTCTACTGAAACTTCACTTCTTATAGTCTCCAACGACATTTTGATGAGATGTGATGCAGGAGAATGCTCCGTTCTGTTGATGTTGGACCTGACCTCCGCCTTTGATACTGTGGACCATCATATTCTGCTAGACAGGCTGAGACACTGGGTGGGTATATCGGGCTGCTTTGGACTGGTTTGGATCCTCTTTGCATGAACGATCCTTTTCTGTGGCTACCTCTAAGTACAGTTCCTCTTCTACTTTTCTTGCCTATGGTGTGCCACAAGGTTCAGTTTTGGGGCCTTTATTGTTCTTGCTGTATTTACTTTCTCTTCAACACTTATTGAGCACTTTTAAGGACATTTCGTATCACTGCTATGCAGATGATATTCAGTTATATATCTCCTTTAAGCCCCATGATGTTTCCAAGCTACAGATTTTGCATAAGTGCATAGACTCCATTAGATGTTGGAT
>NW_005187599.1:116030-117502 GCF_000239375.1 Pundamilia nyererei
TATTGTTCAATCAACACTAAACACACACTATAAATATGGAGATAAAATCATGCAATAGGAATATCAATAAACAAACATGCAATATCACTATTACAATAAAATCATGCAAATAAAATCGACACCCTGTACCAACACAGTCTGATCCAAAACAAAATATAAAAACACAATTTTCCACTGTGTGACATATACATATATATTAAATGTACAGAGATCAGCAGTATGAACGTTATGCAAAAGAAATGGCATATGTTTACAATATGGAGTGCACAAGTGTCAAAGTTCTGGTAAGTGAAAGTGAGGTGTCTATGAAGTGTTCAGCAGTCTGGTGGCCTGATGGAAAAAAGCTGTCCCTCTCACTCATCTGATTCGAGACTGGATACTGCAGTAACTCCTGCCTGACGGAAGTAGTTTGAACAGTTTATGGCCGGGGTGACTTGAGTCTTGATGATCCTCCCCGCTTTCCTCAGGCACCGCTTCCTGTAGATGTCCTAGAGGGAGGGAAGCTCACCTCCAATTATCCTTTTGGAACACCGCACCACTCTCTGGAGAGCTTTGCGGTTGTAGGCAGTGCTGTTGCCATACCAGGTGGTGATGCATCCAGTGAGGATGCTCTCAGTGGCACAGCGGTAGAAGGTCCTGAGGATGTGGGTGCTCATGCCGAATCTCTTCAGTCTCCTGAGAAAGAAGAGGCATTGCTGCACCTTCTTCACTGTTTTGTTCATGTGAACAGAGGATGTGAGATCCTCTGCCAGATGTACAGCTAGGAAACGGAAGCTGCTCGCTCTCTCCACAGTAGTGCCATTGATGGTGATGGGGGAATGTGCTTCTCTACACCTCCAGAAGTCCACTATCAAGTCCTTTGTCTTTGTGACATTGAGGGTGAGATGGTTCTCTTGGCATCAGTGTTTCAGGGTGCTGACCTCCTCCCTGTAAGCCGTCTCATCACCTTTGGTGATAAGACCCACCACTCTTGTGTCGTCCGCAAACTTAACAATGATGTTGGAGTTGTTAGTGGCCATGCAGTCGTAGGTGTAGAGTGAGTACAGGAAAGGAGCACCAGTGTTCATTACGATGTCATCAGTGAAGCTGTTGTGGCGGTATGCAAATTGTAGAGGGTCCAGTGAGTCGGGGAGTGCAGAGCAGATGAAGTCCCTGACCAGCCTCTCAAAGCATTTGCTCAAGATGGGGGTCAGGGCTACCGGTCGCCAGTCGCTCAGTGATGAGATGGTGGAGGATTTGGGTATGGGAACAATGGTGGCCGTTTTGAAGCTGGCTAGGACTACAGACTGAGAGAGGGAAAGGTTGAAGATGTGTGTAAACACTCCAGCCAGCTGAGCCGTGCATGACTTGACACCTTATAATAGGAACTATAAGGATACAAATAAATTAAAACAATGTTAGAGTAATGAAAGCAATGAAAGTGTCTATCCGGTTGTTCAGTCTGACGTCACTAGCCGTGTCTGGGTCTAAAC
>NW_005187599.1:118168-129049 GCF_000239375.1 Pundamilia nyererei
TAGAAGAAAATACATAACATTAAACATGTTAACAACACAAAAGCCATATTAAACGCAGACTACTTTAGACCCGGAAGTAGGATTCGTCGCGTCATCACTGAACAACCGGATAGCTGTTCTCTTTACCCTTGATTTGTTTATTTATATAGTTTTGTTTATTTAAACTGCTTTTTAAAGCATCCTTGGAATTCTTGAAAGGCGTTATAAAAATCTACTTTATTATAAGTACAATAATAGTAATTTTGTTTATTATTAAAAGGTTATATTTTGTCATTCTCATCATTTTGGTGTGTTTTAAACTTTGGAAATAAATTTAAATTAATGTAAAAAAATGTATAATTAAACTGTGTTCAGTACAAATCATTTTTATGCCTCATTTGATGATCGCCAAATAATTAGAAAGCAAACTGAACTATGGTCATTGTCATCATTATGATGGGCAGTAGCATTCTCTCAACAATTAACTTTTAGTTTAGCCTGTAATTAATACCACCTCCTTAGGTGCTATTGAATCTTTAATGATATACCTGTGTTTTACTCAATGTCTCTGTCTTACACAGATGATTTTGTTCTGATTTTGTCATTATTACGTTCATAGTAATAGCAATGGAAGTAATAATGACATTTGAACATTAATCTCTCATACCGGGACAGAGCAATGAATCAGTTTTTCATTTGTTCTCTTTAAAGACTCCCTCCTCGTATTTAATTCCCCCTTTTTCTGCCTCCCAACAAGCATATTAAAATGATAAATGAGGGGTAGATGTGAGGTGGGGCTTTAGAGTACATTGTTTAAAGGGAGAATTAAGGAATGGAAGAGGGTGTTGATTGCCGCTTACTAAATGCGTATGTTTTTGTGTTTCGAATTATGTATTATCTCCTTTCTAAGGTCTCATGTTTTCATTTTATATTCTGTATTCAACTATACCTTTTAAAAATGAAAGAGAAAGATGCTCAGTGATTTATAGAATTGCTTAAATATCACAATTAATTTAAGAAGCCAACCCTTGCCACTAGTCTAACAACCAAACCCCTGTTTGTGAAAACACTGTTAAGACAAGCTCTGTAATGGGGTGGCATGCTGTTGTTAGTATTGATGCCTCGCAGACACAAGGTTCCTGGTTCAAATTCATGGGGCAGGTGCACCCTCTTCAATGGAGTTTGAATATCTGATATAAAGTGTAGGAAACACATATGCAAGTCCCACACATTCAAGCTTTCCTACCACTGGCGTGAATCCAGTTCAGTGAGTTTAAATAGATATTTTTGTGTGTGAGTGCTAATTAATCATGAATAAATATTAATAATTATAAATGGTAGATGTGAACATGTTTTCATTATATTGAAGTGAGGACAGCATTTAGCACTTGTAATGGTTTTATGTGGTTATACAATAAACCCCAACAATTCCAGAATATCCTTGCATTTTTTGAAATAGTAAGAACAATAAGTATGTTATCTTTTTATCTCTTAGATAAAATAGGACACATGCTATTATGTGATAAGAGACATTTTTCTCCCAAAAAAGTGTTGTAAAACCTTAAAAAAAATCCACTCTCCCCAAGCTCTGAAACATTTGTTAAACATTAATTATATCTTTTTAAAATGTCATATTGGCTATTTATATATTCTAAACAGATCTGTATTTCTAAATTTTGGTCGCCATATAAATGTTAGTTTTAAAGTGCATACATCTATAATAGGAAATAAATTGCATAACTTAGACCTTTATGGCAAACATTTATGCTACTCTAACCAAGCAAACAAAGTAGTTTTCACTACAAGCCACATTGGGGCTACTTGGGGTTGGGGATGTGTTGTCCAAGGACACTTTAACATGTGGACTGGAGGAGCTGACTGGATTAAACCACCGACCTGCACATAGATTGCATATGAATCTTATTAGTCCTGGTCTAATTGCTGTGATTTGCGTTGGTTTGATGTCTTTTCGACCTCTAGTGGCCCATGCTGGGCTATGGCTTGTCCATTAATCACATATAAATGGTTGTCACAGGTGGATTCACTGCTCATCTAACATTGCCAGTTGCTGTCAACTATTTGACAAATGGAAAAGGCTTGGGGAGCAGGAAGATAGGAAGGTGACTAGGGACCTAGGATTTTGAACAGAAGATGCAGTAATCATCTTCCATATAATTTAATATTCAAGTTCTGTGTTTACAATATATCATTCTACATCCATACATCAACTTAACAAAGTCTTAGTAAATACATAGTATCAATTTTTTTTCTAAATCAAGCAATAAATCTTACATAATTACATTTTTATACACAAAGTACTTTCCAGATGGCTGATTTGGCCACAAAATGAAAGTTACGTAAATGACCAATTATTTGTGAAAAACAAGCACATGCTGCAAAAGACATGCAGCAAGATTCCTCAGCTGTGAGTGACCAATGACTGTTGGGTCAGGTCTGGTCAGTGGTCTGAAAAGTGAGTTTATTGGAAGTACTTACGTTTTTTTAATGTATTTTTTTCAGGAGCAACTAGCCCCTGAAAAGTGAGTTTAAATTTTACTTTACAGCTTTCTATATGTTCACCCATCTTAATTATTAACATACTAATAATATTTGTATTTTAAGTTTTAAAACAAAATAAATCCCAATTAAAAAAATGTCCCCAAAACAGACAAAAATTAAATGGTAAATGGCCTGTATTTATATAGCGCTTTACTAGTCCCTAAGGACCCCAAAGCGCTCTACATTGTAGCCACAGCCACCCTGGGGCGCACTGACGGAGGCGAGGCTGCCGGACACTGGCGCCACCGGGCCCTCTGACCACCACCAGTAGGCAACGGGTGAAGTGTCTTGCCCACGGACACAACGACCGAGACTGTCCAAGCCGGGGCTCGAACCGGCAACCTTCCGATTACAAGGCGAACTGCCAACTCTTGAGCAACGATCGCCCGCAATTAATGAAGTGTAAACCCAATATTGTCATGATCCTGGGCCATGTTGGCCCAGTATTCGCAGTTTTCATGTATTTTGTTCCTTATTTAGGCCATGCTTCCTGGGTTGCCCTGTTACGTTGTTCCTTATGTGTGTTCCCCTTGTGACTCTTACCCCCTGTGTGCCCCTCTGTATATTTGTGAGCCCTCGTCTCTCCTTGTGTTTTATTCCATGTTTCCCAGCCTGTTATGTCTGTGTTCTCCCCGTGCTCTCTCTCCTCCTGTCTGAACCTCTGTACTTCCTGTTTTACTTTGCCCGTCTCCCGTCAGTGTTGCGTTCACTCCTGCCGTGTCTTGTTATGATTATCAGTGTCACCTGTGTTCCCCGTGTGCTCCCACTTCCCTCGTTAACCCTCTGTGTATTTATGTCTGCGTCTCCCTCAGTTCTGTGTCGCGTTCTCCCTCATGCTGTGTGTGATTCTCCCTGTGTTTCTTAGTGAGCTTTATATTTAGTTTTTCCCAGTTTAGTTTTGTATTACTCGTGATCTGTCTTTCCAGCAAGAAAGCTGTGCTCTCTGAGTTTATTCCCCGTGTCCCCGTGAGTTAGCGTTTGGGTCCTCTCCTGCCTGCCACACAGCCGAATCATGACAAATATTGCTTATTTCCAAAGAAATGAAGTGTCTTTAATTTTTATGGTAATTTATTGTAATAACAAGCCATAAAAACACATTAAACAAAAGTTATAAATTGAAATGCATGTATTTGATGCCCAAGCAAAACATGATTTAGTACTTGGTGAAGAAACCCTTGTCGACAAGGACAATCATGAGACATTTCTTGCAGTTATTCACAAGGTTTGCTCACCTCTCCGGGGCGATTTTTATAGAATTTGTCTAAATCCATTAGGTTTCTTGGCTGCCAACATTTTCTATAGGATTGAGGTCTGGAGACTAACTAGGACACTCCATCTTGATCTTAATGGACTTGTCTAGCCTATGCTTTGTTGCCTTGGTGGTATCTTTTAGGTCATTGTCATGCTGGAAGACTTATGCTCAGCCCATCTTCAGTCTTCTTACTGAGCGAAGGAAGTTATTGTGGAAGATTTTATGGTACACATCCCTGTCCATTGGCTCCTTAGTGAGATAAAGTTGTACTCATACCCTCACCAGAACTTCCTTTAATATTATTAACAAGGTCTTCACATCTAGTTTTGGGCGATCCACCCCAGTTCTCATGATCATCCTTGCAACATGAACAAGAACTTTCATGGAGCTCCAGATAATAACAGCATGTCTGTGCTTGTCTTGTTAGGCCGCAATGCAGTGTTTATTCTCTGTAATAAAATTCTGTGAAACTAAGATAAACCATGGGTTTAAATACACTGAGGTAATGAGGGAAGACAAAAAAGGTGGGGAAAACAAACACAACTTAAACCAATCATGGTGGACAAGACAAAAAACTTAATTAAAATTGAAAGAAGTAAAACTAAATACAATACACAAAATAAAACTCAACACGTATAGCCCATGAACATCTAACACGCGGAATACACAATCCAACTAATATTATTTGTAACTAACTAAGTTTGGGGTGCCTATGGCTGTGGAGGAAGAGCAGGAGATAGAGCAGGAGATAGAGCAGGTCATCTACTAATTTGAATATCTGAGGTTTGATCTCTGGCTATTCTGGTCTGCATGCCAAAGTATCCTTGGACGATACTGAACTCTAAGTTGCTCCTGATATGCTTATCAGTGTGAACTGGCTCAATCTGATGTGTTATGGCGGAAAGAGATTGACCATTCAATGCTATTACTGCCATCGAGAATAGAAGGTGAATAATGATACTAGGCTGTTTCACTAACTGCTCATCCAAACGATGTTATCTGTTGTCCAGTTCTGCACTGGACTCTAGCAACACAAGAAGAAGAAAGGCTATGTGTATTGATTGAAATAATGGTGACCAGGCGCTGCATGGGTGTTTTCATTTTCTCAGGGGAGGTTACCCAACCACTCCACACTCTCCTCTCCTACTGGCAGGTGCTGTCTTTTGGCCAAATTAGGCAGGACACAATGAAGTGGCCAACTGTTTCCAATATATACAGAGTTTGGCCTCAATCCTCTGCCGCCACTCCTCCGATGTTAATTTCGCATGACTGTGCTGCATGGACTCCCCACACTGGTCACATGGGGGGAGCTTGATGCAGAGGCTGATGGGTAGGAAGCAGAGTACGACAAGTCCTATAAAAAACAGTAGGGGAACTTTGCCTCTCCACTAGATCAAATTCAGGGCTTAGGGTCATTTCAACAATCTTGAGTGTACCAGTGAACCAACTGGTCCACCTCCTGTCTGTACATGGACTTGTCATCATTCTGGGTCAGATCAGTGATGGTGATGTCATCTGCAAACTTCTATAACAGATGGTTATCCTGAAGTGCAGTGAATTGCATAGAGGGAGAAGAACAGTGGAAAGAGAACCCACACCTGGGGGAGGCCATTACTGATGATCTGTGTGTCAGATGTGATGCTCTTCTGTCTTACCTGCTGCTGCCTGTTTGTCAGGAAGCTGGTGATCCAAAGCTAGTGACAGGTGGAGGTGAGCACAGTAAGCTGGGTGAGTTTCTGGTAAAGGATATGTGGGATACAGTGTTGAAAGACGAGTTGAATTCCACAAACAGGATCCCGACGTATTCCCCGATTGGTTGAGATGATGCAGGATATAGTGTAGTCCCATATTGACTACATCCTCGGCCGACCTGTTTGCCCAATAGGCAAACTGCAGTGGGTCATCTATCATGTCTGAAATCTGCTTCCCCCGCTCAATAAGCTGACTTCTCAACCTCCCTGTCTGAACCACCAGATCTGTCCATTGTTACCCCATGTCTGTAGAAAGGACCTAGTTCTCTCACTCCTTCCACACAGACCCTATGATTGTGCCATAGATCTCCTTCCTGGGGCCCCTTTGCCTACCAGCCCCTCTACAGTCTCTCCAAACCAGAGCGGGAGGCAATGGAGAAGTACATAACTAACTCTCTTGCCACAGTAAAATTCGCCCCTCATGCTCTACCTTTACGGGGAGGATGAGTGGTTTTTCTTTGTGGAAATAAAAGATAAAACTCTGCTCCCATGCATTGATTACCGTGCATCAAACAAAATTAGAGTTAAAAACAAATACATTTTGCCATTACTTACCTCTTCTTTCAAGCTGTTACAGGATGCCATCATTTTTACCAAACTGGATCTCCAGAGTACTTGCCATCTAGTGAGGATATGGGAGGGGGACGAGTGGAAGACAGCCTTCAATACACATCTCAGACATTTTGAGTAACTTGTTATGCCTTTTGGTTTAACAAAAGCTCCTGCTGTCTTCCAGTTGTTGCTGAACAATGTTTGTTGGGATTTGATCTGGGATTTCGTTTGGTGTATCTTGATGATATTCTCATATTTAGATCTGTTCAGGAACACAAGATCCATGTCAGACAAGTCCTGCAAGATCGCTTGGAAAACAAACTGTTCATGAAGGGTGAGAGACACCCTTAACAACAGACATAGTCTCATTTCGTTATGTAATTGAGAAGAAACAACTCAAATGTGATCCTGCCAAGATTCAGGCAGTAGTGAACAGGCCTGGTCCGTCACATAGAAAACAGTTGGAGAGCTTTTTTTTGCAAACTTCTACCATTGTTTTTTAAAGAGTTCAGAAGGATAGCTCTCCCCCTTATCCAGTCTTACCTCTCCCAAAAATGCTGTTCTAGTCGACTCATCCCACCAGTTTATCAAAGCGGTGGATGCCTTGGATACCAGACTTGGAGCAGTAGCAACAGGTAAATGGTAAGCTGCAGCCATGTGCCTTCTTTTCACGTCATTTCTCCCCTGTAGAGAAAAGCTATGATATTGGTAGACTTGACTGGGGAAACGAAAAGGGAGAAAGAAAGAGGGAAAGACAAATAGCGGGGAAGAGGAACGGTGATAAAGGGCAAAAAACAAAAACCAACAAACAAACAGACAAAAAATACATATATCAATCGCCTGGATCACCTGTTGAGAAAGAAAAAAGAGAAAACAAGCAAAAAAAAAGAGAGCAATATAATAAACAACATCATCACGATGATCTATGTGAATATAACAGTAAATACTAAATATTGAATATTATTGTGCAGCACGTAAGATCGACAGCGCACAGTGTGCTTTGAGGTAGGAGCCAAAAAGGGTGTCGTTTGTGTGAGTGCACTCAGCAACTCAGCAGCTGCGGAGCAGAAGCCAGGGGGGGTTGCAGTGATGTGCCCGTGAGCTCTGCCGGGAGCCAGCTGTGCCAGAGTGACCGAGCCCCAGGCCGAGAGGCCGAGGGCACCCCACCCCCAAAGGGGCCCGAGCAAGCCCCAGGTTCCAGGCCCCGACAAGCAGCCACCAGGAGTGAGCCGGTGCGTACCTGGACGCCCATCCCCGGACACAAAGAACCACCAATGCACAATTACCTTTCTGCAAAAACTGTTCTGGTGGCTGTGCAAGGCACCACCTGGCACAGCCAGCTCACGTGGATCAAGTACACACACAATACCATGACCTCGTCCGCAACTGGCTATTCTCTGTTTGGACGGCCAAACAGCTGTTCAAAGCAACTGATATCCCTAAATCAGTCCAGGAGGGCACTGATGACTTATCTAGGAGTTCATAACAGAATCCAGAATAATATTTAAAGAACTGAAGGCCTCACAAGAGATTGGGTAAAAATGGCATCCATGGTGTTCTAAGGTAAAAAAAAAACACTGTTGGCGAAAAAGAAACAAAAACTCATCTCACATTTACCAAAAATAGATAGTAAATGGTCCAGCTCTAATATAGCTTGTTATAACGTTCTTATAATCCCTATGACTTTTAGGAAACTATCCTGTCGACTGAAAACATAAAATGTGAAAAGTTTGGATTCCGTTATATCTAGTGTAAAATTAATGCAGAATTCACAAAAAGAACATAATACCAACAGTCAGACATGGTTGTTGTGGTGTGATGGTCTGGGGCTACTTTGCTGATTCAGAACCTGAACAATTTATTGTAATTGATCGAACCATGAATTCTGCTCTCTTCCAGAGAATCCTGTCTGATCATGAGCTTGTGACCTACGGTTAAAGGTAACTTGGGTTAAGCAGCAGGACGATGTTTGGAAAAACGCCAGCAATATCACCTCTGATTGACACAGAAGTTTTTCAAGTGGCCTGTTTAAAATCGGGAACCAAATTGGACAGAAATGCTTTGGTATGCCCTTAAACAAGTCATTCATGCTCAAAACCCTTCAACGTGGCTGAATTAAAGCAATTCTGCAAAGAAAAGTGGGCTAGATTTACCAACAATTCGGTTCAAGGGACAAAATAGGCCCTTTTAACTCTGATTATCTTTATCTGAAACATTTAAGTGCCACAAATATGCAAAAAAAAAAAGCAACAACAAAAATCCCCAACAAAACCATAAGAAATCAAGAAGGTGCACTAATCACTAATTGAAAAACATTTCATTAAATGAAAAATAATAAAAACAAAGAAGACCATAGACTGTTGAGCAGCTAGACTCCTGCGATACTATTCCTCTCCAAGTCCAGCGATTGGTCTCCTTAGTCCTAAATGTTTGCATTTGGACTGTGGGAGGAACCGGAGTACCCAGATGAAACCTACACAAGCAAAGAGAGTGTCCAAACTGCACACAGGAACACCCCAGGGAGGATTCAAACCAACAGCTTTCTTGCTGTAAGTTGACAATGGGAATCACTTATTGCTGAAATATTCTCAGATTTTGCAAAAGGTAAAAATAAATAGATAAAAGCACAGCAGTAATGTATTGTATTTATAGTATTTTAATGTTAAATGAAAGTAAAACTTTAATCTGTTCTATTTGCACTAGTATAGGGTGTAATCTACTCAGTGACAAGTGAAAAAAGCACAGAAATCAAAATGAATTAAACTGAAACAACTACCGACTTAAAGAGGTGAAAGAAAAACCTTGTGGCATTGACTGTCAAGCAACATTTGTCTCCCTAGCAGTTCCCCCTCTCTGAATCTCGGGAGGGATTTGTCAACTAAAAGAGTGACCATTAATCACAGAAAGGAGGTTGGAGCAGTGCATTTTAGAAGCAGAACATGACTATCCATTCATCTATAGCAAGATGGAGATACAAGTCACAGACCCTGAGTGCAAGTGCAAGGCCAAACATGGACAATCACATGAAAGGCCAAAGCTAGGAAAAAAAAGAGTGAGTGTCAGCCAACATTAGTAGAATGATTGAATTTGTTTTCATGCAAATGTCTATTCAGCCAATCACACCAACCTATTACATTTAAGTCATACAAACATGGTGAAGACAGCCTTCTGAATTATAGAGAAACCATTGATCCCCTGGGACTTTCTGTCAGGGTACTGGGTCTGAGAGTTTGTTTTGTATTTTTTGATTTCTTATGAT
This sequence comes from Pundamilia nyererei, assembly GCF_000239375.1. Lineage (NCBI taxonomy): Eukaryota > Metazoa > Chordata > Actinopteri > Cichliformes > Cichlidae > Pundamilia > Pundamilia nyererei. Next base: position 127,521 of record NW_005187599.1, read on the forward strand.
GTATTGGAGAAATGTTAAGTTCTAGTGTTATTATTGTTATGTCTTAGTTAGGTTTTAGTCTTGTTAATGTTATCATCCATACTTCCTTTTTTATGAGTAATTTTCTGTTTCCTGTGTAAGTCTGTCATGTCCTTTATGTATGACTTTTAGTTTTGCCTGTTGTTCGTCCACCTTATGTGTTCCCATATTCCTCTTCTTGCGATCCATTTCATCTCCCCAATCTGTCACTTGTTTCATGTCTGCATGTTCCATGTTCTGTTGTCAGGCTTATGTTGTCACAGTCTACATCTCATTATGTTTCCTGTTTTATTTTGACAGTCTAGTGTTCCATGTTGAATGTGATTAATTTTGCTTATCCCTTGCCCCTTCCCTCATTACCCTTCTGTGTATTTAAGTCCTCTGTCTCCCTTTCTTCATTGTTGGGGCATATGTTTATCTCATGTCCATGGATTTTCATGTCTCTTCAGGTCTCAGGTTTTTTCATGCTCTTGTTATGGTTTCCTCACGTCTTGATTTTTGCATGCTCCTGTTCAGGTTCATGTCGTAGCTTCATTCTTAGTTCTACCTGTTCGAAGTTTAGGTTATCATTTAGTCTTTGCCTCTATTTGCCTTTGTTTTTTCACTAACAGCCTAAAAAAAGGCTTGGTTTTTGTTATACTTCAGTTTTACCTCCTGTGCATTCTGCTTTTCGGTCCACACCACAACACACCGGCTACTCAGCTGTGACACATTCCTGCAAAACCATCTATGGGCTTTACTCAAAATGATCTGAAAACGAGAAAATATCCAGTGAACAGAAATTTTGTGATCCTAGTGGTCGGAGGAGAATATTCAGACTGCTTCAGGGTAGGAAGGCAAGAAGGCAGCATTAAGTCAAATAACCATTTGTTACAACCAAGATATGCACACTATGCATGTATAACACGTGGCAACTTGAAGCAGAAGACTACAGTCAGTGACAGTTCTAAGAACAGGAGACTATGAGTACCATTTACACAGACTTGTCATCACTGAATGATCTAAAAACCTTTGGTTTGTTTGACGAGTCTTGATTTCTGCTCCAACATTTTGACGGCAGGGTTTGAAAGCATGGCTTCAATCTATATCCCTCTATTTCTGCAAGATTTGAATGGAAACTTGATAGCTGAAAATACTTTATGAGTTTTGTTTCTATTGAACTTGGACTGTACACACTTTGCGTACAAAGTGTGTTATAATTAAAAAATTGTGAAAGTTTGAGATTACATTCTACATTTACCCATACTTTTATTCATTAATTTATACTATGCATATCTCACATCCATTGAATTAAGAATCACCAGTTAATATAAAATACATGTCTTTGTACCTAAAGACAAAACCACATAGAAAGGCTCCATCTCACAGGTGGACCCCCACAACAGACTTTATTCACAAAAATCTGCACTTGTAAACTATTTTTTGTTCTTGACTTTTTCCTCCTATTTGTTTCCATGATCCTCAAACACGCACTTCAGTCCAATGTTGAAACCTCCAAGGCTTTTTTTTTT
>NW_005187599.1:129738-139423 GCF_000239375.1 Pundamilia nyererei
ATAGATAGATAGATAGATAGATAGATAGATAGATAGATAGATAGATAGATAGATAGATAGATAGATAGATAGATAGATAGATAGATAGATAGATAGATATTTCATGCAGATGAAAGCAAGTTTGAAAATATTCAAGATAATGGTTATATACAAACTTTGACTCTCTGATATTCACTCACTTTCACTGCAGGAAATGTTTTCAGTTAGAAGCTGTCTATTTTAAAAGCCTTCTACTATTCTTAATACACAAAGACCCCCCACCCCCCATCTCCATCATCTATCATGTATGGTTGTGTCCATATGGAATCAGTATTTTAAAACTTCTTTATTGCTTACGGAATAGCAAGGAAATGGGTAGAGGACATTAGAGCATTCTCTGATGTATATGCTATCAGATATCTTAATCTTAAGCAATGCTTGAGCAGGGGAGAGAGACTGAAGATCCTATCACAGAAGATTTTTTAGATTACTGAAGATCTGCTCTGCACCATACACACCCACTAGCTATACACATACATACAAACGCGCAACCACACACACATACACATAATTCCACTTAGAATAGGACTAGGCTCACATAGCCATTGTGGAGTCTTTGTAAAGAGATGACATGAGAACACAGGGGAAGCTGAATGCTGACTGTGGCCTCAGTTCTGATAGCATTGTGATGAGAGAGGGGCAGAGCAGGAAAGGGCTGCTTACTGAAGAAGAAAAAAGAGAAAGGATGAATGTAAAGAAAGCTTTATACTAACACTATGAATGCATACAACTCTAAAGGTCTACAACCTTTGAAATCCCCTTTCTAGCCATCTGATTTCAAAGATTCTTAGATATCAAAATGACAATATTGGTTATACCGCTATTGTCAGAGGACTGTGGGGAAAAATGAGGATGAATGGAAAGAGCAGCTGTGACTTACAAGTCTTCACCAAATTCAAAACTGACCATTACATGGTCAAAGTATAACATATCAAAGCTGCTGATATGCTCCAATCAAAATGAATTAAAATTCTCTAAAATGCTCTGACTTGATTACAAATGTACAGCCCTATATCATAAACCCATTTGGCTAGTATCCCCAACAGCCTTAACCTTAGAAGTATAGACTCAACAAGACCTCTAATGGTGTCTAAACAAAAGAAAGAAAAAAACAACGATGCAAATGACCAACATATAAAATATCTATTTAGTTTTGCTAAAAGCTTATTTGGTTAAATTTTACACACAAAATTGTGAGGTTTCTATTTCCAAGGTAAAAGACTGGGTTTGGATCTACAGTTGCCCCTTGAGCTACAGACAATACTACAGACTTGCACATTCCTGATGTGCTTGTGTGTTGTAGCAAAGACAAATTTGACAGCCTCTGTGACCTGCCAGTGGCGGACAGAGTGGAACAGTGTGTGTGTGTTTGAGAGAGTGTCCAGGAGAAAACAGTTTAAGAGGCTCCTGAATGACATAGGCCTCCCAAATGAGATTATATGTTATTGTGAGTGCGAGGACCTGGCTGTAATTCAGTTTGAAGAGAACATCAGGCCTGCATTAAACTGGAAAAGTTCAAACTCTGCAATATGGGCCAATAAGGAAGCGCTAAGGCGTTTGGTAGGGCATAAAAGCAGAAGAGAAAAATAACACCAATAAAGCATAAACATTTTTTCCCAACACCACTGACTGGAATATGTGCAGAACTTATCTTATTGCTTAATTTGTCTTAACCACATACAAGGAATCTTGTATAATTACACTTTAATAAATATATAAATGAATAATTATTTTATGAATAAAAAAATAATCTAATGGACACTCATTCAAAATTAAAAACCTGATGAAAAAACAAGCCCTTCAGAATTAAATGGAGACTTAAATCTCTATTTATTTCTATTTAAATAAATTTTCAATAAATTTTGATATTAAGCAAATGACTACGATCTCTACCCTTTAGAATATTTATTAAAATGTTGTTTTTAAATACACGTAACTTTATAATACTTAATATAATTAAATCTTATTTATAAACTACCAAATCACATTGACAGTCATCTCAAGGCGCTTTATATTTTAAGGTCTAAATCCTATAGTAACACAGAGAAACCCAAACAATCAAAGCAAGTACTATAGCGACAGTGGAAAGAAAAAACTCCCTTTTAAGAAGAAGAAACCTCCAGCAGAACCAGGCTCGGGGAGCGGTGGCCATGACCACTTGCGGATGACAGGAGGGAGACAAAACAAAAGACATGCTATGGAAGAGAGCCAGATACTAGTAATAACTCAGAATTAAATGCAGTTAAGATACAGGGCTGAGTTTCTGGTTCCCACTCCTCAGCCTATACATCTGGTAGTGACTGGAAATCCAGCTCTTTTAAGAGAAGCAGATCTGATGGGTCAGCTCACTAAAAAGAGCTGGCTCTTTTGACCCCGAGAAGTGAATTTATTACCAAAAGTAAAGTAGAATTATCTATAAAATAAATGACTAATGAGCACAAAATATATTATATAAAATGTTTATTATTTATATGGCTTATTTTACTCAACACGAAAAAAATGTTATAAAATTATTTTTAATAATGAAATACAAAAACTACAAACCATCTCAATTTGACAAAAAGATCCAATCTCCAATTATATGTTGATATTTAAATTATTTTAAAGCAGCATAAAGGTAACAGCTTTTGCTTGTCTTTACTGAAGATTGGCATAAAAAAATAAACAAGTGGCTTAGCTCTTAGGGGATGATCCTGTTTCTCCTATTTCTTTTTATTTGGCCTTTTTTGGAGAAGACTCTCGTTGGGGGAATGGAAATTTTACTGTGTTTCATGCTGTCACCTATTTTCTCACCTTCCCAACTTGTCTTTGTAACAGCTGTTCTCTGTCTCTTTTTCACTCTCCCTCTCTTACTTGTCTCCCTCCTTCCTGCTTCACTGTGTGCATGTGTGTGTGCTGGGTCTGTAACCCCGACCTTCCTCTTCCTGCTTTGTGTGTACCAATAACCGTTTGGAGCACACACTCATACGGCCCCGCATATCACATAGATGACCCATCACCGGTGACTTGAGCAGGAAAAAAAAAAAACAAGAAAAAGAAAGAGAAAGACAAGCATCTCCAGCAAGAACCAGACACCTGGTACTCAATAGCCTCAAAAACTGCAGTACTTTAGGACCAGTTCTAGCAACCAGCTTTTGCTGGGTGTTAACCTTGGATTTCTGTTGATCCGGACTCATTCACTCCTCAAGGAGGCACTTGGCTGGACATTCACCTCTCATACTCACCTGCCTGATAACCCTCTTTTTGGTTTAGAGTTCTCCCTGGGACCATGCTAGCGACTAACTCCTGTCAAGTAAGGCAGTTCTTTGAACCTTCAAACATATCAGAGATTTTATTGTGCTGCAACTCTGCCTCAGTCCCTTCTGCTCTTAAGGACTATTCTGTAGGATTGTGGACCCTAAGCTGCCTGTCTGTTCCAGTTCAGCCCTATCTGTTGAATAATTTCCAAATAGAACCCTCTGCTGTGCTAATAAAGTCTATGAATGACCAGTTGCTGTCTCCTGGGTTCTTCTTGATATCCACTTGGTAACTTTGCCTCTTAAAGCCATGAAATCACCTTTATTCTTCAACATAGATTACCTGTATTCTCTTAAAGCAGTCTTCAGGAATAGAAATCTCCAGGCTTCTTGAAGGACATTCAAAAGCTCTTGCTTTGATGTTTGCTGTATTTTGTTACATTCTCTGTCAAGACAATCCTACACTGCTTCAAAAATATAGAGGTCTGGAATCTTGGGAGGTGGACGAGCTGGCCCTGATGAGAAGCATGAACAGAGACTTTGCCTCCTCCTGTGTCTTATGTTTTATAGTCGTGGCTCTTTGAGGACATCCCCGACTGCGCGCTCAAGTTGGAGGGTTTTCATCTGCTGTGCGCGTACGGGCAGGCCTCTCTCTCTGGTAAGACCACAGGTGGAGGCGTCTGCTTCTACATTAATAGTGGCTGGTGCACAGATATAACAGTGATTGCTCAGCACTGCTCTTCCTCTCTGGAATACCTTTTTATTCACTGAAAACTATTTTATTCTCCGCGGGAGTTTGCTTCATTCATCTTGGCCGCTGTTTACATCCCGCCAGATGCGGATGTGCAGGCAGCTCAGTGCGCACTCGCGGAGCAGATACTGCACATGGAGCGGACATTCCCGGACTCTCTCATTATTGCTCTTGAGGACTTTAACAAAGCCAATCTGAGCCATGAGCTTCCCAAATACAAGCAGTATATTAAATGCCCGAATAGAGAGGAGAGGATATTGGACCACTGTTACAGCACGATCAGCGGGGCCTATCGCGCAGTGCCCCGCGCTTCACTCGGACTTTCTGACCACATCATGATCCACCTGATCCCTGCGTACAGACAGAGGCTGAAGCTCTCCAAACCGGTCGTGAGGACTAAAGAACTGTGAAGCAACGAGGCTGTGGAGGAGCTTCGCATGTGTTTGGAGTCTACAGACTGGGACACAATGAAGGCTGCTTCTAACAGCTTGGACGAGTTTACGGACACTGTCACCTCCTTTATCCACTTTTGCGAGGACAGCATTGTGCCATCACGCACCAGGGTGAGTTATAACAATGACAAACCCTGGTTTACTCCTAAACTCAAAAAGCTGTGGCTGGAAAAGAGAAAGGCGTTCAGAAGCGGAGACAGGGACTGCTACAGAGATGCCAAGTACAGGTTCACTAAAGAAGTGGACATTGCTAAACATCAGCACTCTGAGAAGATGCAGCGGCAGATCTCAGAGAATGACTCGGCCTCTGTGTGGAAAAGTTTTAGGAATATCACCAACTACAAGCTTAAAAGCCCCCACTCCACTGATGAATTGCTCTTGGCCAACACCCTTAACGACTTTTACGGCCGTTTTGACGAGCCATCAAGCAGCCTTCACACCTCCAATGGCCCCGACAATAGAGACACTTTGGACACTCATTCCCCCACCTCTCTTGGCTCCAGTCAGATGACCAGGGTTTCCTGATGGGACTGCCTGTCTACCCTGCGGCCATCTCGCTGTGCTGAGGAGCCTATGCATGCGTATGGAGACACCAATGTTCAGGTGAGGTGGGGAAGATTCGGAGCCTAGGCTCAGCTGTCCTCCAGCCGCCCTCCTCCCTCCTGACATCCTTTGAGTTGGGCCTAGTGGCCAGCACTGCTTGCAGGCTGTGTTCCCCTGGCATATGCCGGCGCTTGGCCGGTTTATACACCTGAGCCAGGCTGTGTTCCCCTGGCATATTGCCCGCTTCGCCGGTTTCCGCACCAGTTGGACCTCGCTGTGTCTGATGCGTCAGCCAGTGAATGAGTGTTCTTTAGCCCGCAGCTATGGCTCCCTTTCTGGCGTTCCCCTTGCAGGGTTGCGTGGCCAGTAGGTACTCCACTCAGCGGCTCAGTGAGCTACGCTTCCTCTCCTCTCACTCTTGGCATTCCAATGCTTTTTGTTGTTGTTGTGCTAAGCTAATAGGCAGAATGCTACCGGTATAGCTCTAAAGAATGTAGCATCATAGGCAGTGTAGTCCGTGCTGCAGGGAGAATGGACTGCCATACCCGTTATTTGCCTGTGAGCGCGAGGAGTGTATTTGAAATTGCTACACAGTGTTGGGAAGGTTACTTTTAAAATGTATTACACTACAGATTACAGAATACATGCCCCAAAATGTATTCTGTAACGTATTCCGTTACGTTACTCAATGACAGTAACGTATTCTGAATACTTTGGATTACTTAATATATTATCATGCTTTTTACAACAACGTGAATGTACTATTGCTGTGATTTATTACTGTTACTGAAGGTCCGCGGCTCCGAACCGTAGTAAAGGGACCTCTGGCTAATACGTTGGGCTCATAGCCGAAAACTAGCTTTACTTTGTTGTCTGGGTCAACTTTGCTAGCGAGAGACAGAGAGAGGCGTTGAAAGGCTGCTCCAACGGAACTTATTGTCTTAATAGCTTACTTACAACTGGGCTCGTCAGGCACTCTTCTTGGCTGCAGTGGTTATTATTATATTTACATGTTTCCAGCTCCCGTTTTTGCTCGATGACAGCTCATACTTCCTTTTTCTCCCTCCCTCGCTCACAGACAAATAACGGGTATGGCAGTCCATTCTCCCTGCAGCACGGACTACACTGCCTATGATGCTACATTCTTTAGAGCTATACCGGTAGCATTCTGCCTATTAGCTTAGCACAACAACAACAAAAAGGCCTCTCTCACCCAGGAAACACGCAGAGAGAGAGCGTCACCCTGTAACCATGGCGCTGCCGCCTGGAACAACAGAACGTAGCTGTCAAACAAAACCCAAACAGGCCTGATCCGCCACAATATGAAACAGGGAAGTACCGCCGTGTAATCCATTTATTTCAACAAAGTGACTGTATTCTAAATACCACCTTTATAAACGGTAACTGTAACGGAATACAGTTACTCATATTTTGTATTTTAAATACGTAACGGCGGTACATGTATTCCGTTACTCCCCAACACTGTTAATGGGTCAAGTAGTTCTGTCTTACTTCTTGGTCTTGTTCGTTTGGGTTCTTCAAAGCAGTTGAAGACTAAGCCAGTTTGACATAGTTTCCTCTGAGTAGGTGATGCTGAGATGTGTCTGTTGCTTAAACTACTTGATGTGGGTTCTAATTTGAGCTCTTTGTGCCTGATTAATGTGATTGGGCTTCTTCACTTTGTCTTCCTTTCCAGGTGACATCTACATGAAAGGCACTGGATTTTAAATTGTGTTTTTATGGGTTTTCTGATTGCACTAGAAGAAACCATTTAAATTTCTTTAAATATTCGGAATTAAATTGCCCCTTTCTTTTCTTGCTGTCTTATTGTAAACTCTTCTGCAATAACTTTTAGTAAGATAGCTTTTAGTTGAGGAGGAAGCGTCTGTGATCCACGAATTTTAAGACTATCTCAGTCTTGCACTGGAGAGGGAGAGATACAGTGTGTGTGTGTGTGTGTGCGTGTGTGTGTGTGTGTGTGTGTGTTTGTGCATATATGTGTGTGTGTGTGCCTCAGGTCTCTCCAATAACCAGCACAATCTTTGAAGAAAGACTTAAACAAGTTTCAAGACTCTCCAAAATCTGTGCAGGTCTTTGAGGAGAGTCTGGACATTTGTTGCTGGCTACAAATTCAAATGGAAGCATACTGCTTTAAGAGCAATGACAGCCTCTTGAATATCAACATCTGTGCTATTTTTAATTGACAACAACACAATACATAACTTACAAGTATGCATAAGAAATAAAATATATAAAATAATTAATCTATTATTTTTTTCCATTCTACTTAAATCTTTACACTAATAGCCAGGGGGCATAAGCAGGGCTTAATTTTACATATAGTTCTGCGTATAACTTATCTATTACATGTAAATTGGTGGTTGCGTAGTGGGCGAATATTACTGGCATGCAGACAGGACTAAACCACCAAACTATTCAGTACACAATCTGCTTTTCATCCTAAACTGCAACCACCTTTTCTTCTTAATTCTGCTACAGGAAAAAGAAAAAATGTAGCTTTATCCATCTATTAACCAGTATGTCTTATGTTATTTAATGCCATTATTGTTCAGTAGCTTTTTCATAATCTTCAGGTAGTCAGCATCTGGGCCATCACTGAAAGAATACAGATTAGAAATTAAAAAATTAAATTAAAAAATAATTGTCATCACACACACACACACACACACACACACACACACACACACACACACACACACACACACACACTCCCATGTAGATGTAAAGACAGAAAATTGGGACTAAATAATATATTTAAAGCTACCTATTAAATCAGTAACTTTAACAGTAGTGTTCTTTCAGTGATCTAATTTTATGAGTTCAGTTCAATTCAGTTTTATTTATACAGCACCAAATCACAACAACAGTCGCCTCAAGGTGCTTTATATTGTAAGGTACAATAATACATACAGAGAAAAACCCGACAATCATATGACCCCCTTTGAGCAAGCACTTTGGCGACAGTGGGAAGAATAAAACTCCCTTTTAACAGGATGAAACCTCCAGCAGAACCAGGCTGAGGAAGGAGTGGTCATCTGCCATCTGTCTAGACATTTCAGTTTCTAACACACAATTGTAAATGTGTTTGTGTTTGTTTGTTTGCTTGCTTGCTCATTTTACTTCAAGTCAAGTCAGTTTATTTCTAAGCACATTTAAAATCAAGGCTTAACCAAAGTGCTGCACAATTAAAAGGGATAAGCATTAGGCCTTTCAAACCAAGTCTGCTATAGTATACTCACAATATGTTTCCACCTTCTGAATGTATTTTTAGTGGAATGGAACTTGTAGTGATCACGTCCTCTCCATCTCCATTTGTGGTTATTCTAAACAGAAGCTTCTGATTGAATGCCTTTTCCAGCAGAGCAAGAACCTTCTTGCCTTCATGGTTGTGAGGCAGGTAAGCACAGAGTACTTCCCCAGCATAATGCTGGCCAGGGTGAGGGTGCATCTCCTATAGGAAGATATGTTTAGTGCATAAATAGACATTCATTAAACCATGTGCTTAAGTCTAACCACACTGTACTTAAGTCATCATATTTTAAAGAGTTAATTAAATATATAAAACTGTAATTAATAACTATTAACAAAACTATTTAGATTTTTGTTTAGTACTTTGCTTATTCTTTATTAAAAATATTTTTAGCCTAAGCAAGAGTTCTGAGGTTTTATTTAATAGCAGGCTATAAAGCCCACAGGTAAAATATGCACATTAACTAAGGCGAGATTTTAATTTAATTTAAAAATAGACTCTGACTTGATTGACTCAGAGGAATTCTGTTTCCCCATTCCAGAACACCCGATCAGGTTAAGTTCAGCAAATTGTGAGTACGTTCACCCTGAGCTAAGCGTGTGCACTCTTTCATCATCACAGAACAAATTCTGATATATGTATTGACACCATGTCTACTGTGGTGATTTATCCAACTCACATTTTTGTTAGATAAAGTCGGAATGCTAATTTTGAATGTAATTATCTAGCTGTAACCTGAGAGAGGCAAAAACGAAAAAAGGAAAAGAAAAAAATGAAGAGAAAAATTGTTCATATTAAGCAGTTTACTGATGGACCTGTGATATTAGTTATCTAGACAGCAACACACTGCAGAGTGGTCAAGTGTGTTTTTTTTTATTTTGGTTTGGTTTTCTTTTGCTTTTCTGGTGGTTGCTAAATCAGTTGTTAGCTAAATCTATTTCCTGTTACACCTCAGAAATACCAGAAAACCCCTGCCCAGTCCTCAAAAAAAAAAAAAAAATATTGGGAGATACAAAATTAAGATTAACTTAATGATAGGATGAATGATAGGAAGAGTATACAGAAACTTTACCACATGATTTATCAGAGGAACGGGGTCACTAGTATATTGATAAAATGACTGTTGATAGTAGTAGAATGTGCACAGTTTATCTAAGACTCAGTCAAATGTTGCAAAATTGATCAAATTGTGCTCCTCAAAGCCCCCCAAAATACTTAAAAGCTACTCAAGAGTTTAAATATCCTTCTGGAGATTCCTTACTTGTGGTTCCTAGAGTATTTAAAACTAAAATGGGAGACCTTCCGCTTTCAGACACCTCTTCTGTGGAACCAGTTCCCAGTTTAGATTTGGGAGACACACTGACTACCTGCATCACTGCATGGTACGACAGCA
>NW_005187599.1:141012-142267 GCF_000239375.1 Pundamilia nyererei
ATGATGATGAGTTAAGATGCGTAATCATGGGAACAAGCGGGTTTACAAACAGGAGCAGCTGATTAGCATTAGAAAAGCTGAAATAATACCTCAACTGAAGCCAATTGTACTAAATGCACTAAATGTGCACTGTTACAAGAATATTTTTCTTTCTATTGTTTTCTATTAAGCAGGACAGAGTTCTTTTAAAGAAAGATTTACTTATATTCTCAAAAGTTAAGCATGACAGGCTTCTGTTTAAGAAAGAGACCTGTTTTACTGTGTTAATGTTGTCATTTTGAGCCAAAAATAAATGGCTAAATGATCATTTGTTTCACATGTGTTCATATCACAAAGAATAGAATATGCATCTACTTAAATCAACTTCAAGTCAAATGATTAAAAAAAATAATTTCACACACAAAAAAAGAGCTAGAAAATTCACCACACTGGGAAGGGTGAAGACAACTGGGTCGCCCGGCCCTGGCCACGAGGTGTCCCTTATTTATTTTTCAGGGAGTTGGCAACCCTATATGGACCACAAACGCCTGCATAGAGTGATAACAACTGCGGAGAAGATCACCAGGACCCTGCTGCCCTCTCTGAAGAGCATCTACCATCGCCAAGTGCAGAGGAGAGCTGCCTCCATCCTCAAAGACCCCACACACCCACAACACAAACTGTTCACACTTCTGCCCTCAGGACAAAGGTTTAGAAGTGTGAAATCCAGAACATCTCAACTCAACAACTCCTTCTTCCCCACTGCTATCAGAGTCTTGAACAGCTGATCTATTTTAACAGTAATAATAATTTTAGCACATCAGGTCATCTCACATATCAAACCAGCAGATTAAGCTCATAGCTCTTTTGCACATAAATCTATTTAATACTCTAAATTTTTTTGTCTCCATTTATTTATTCATGCTATTTGTATTTATCTATTTATAATGGGGCAGAATGACAAAAGCGAAGCTGCCATATCACGCCATCGGCCCCTCTGACCATCACCAGTAGGCGGTAGATGAAGTGTCTTGCCCAAGGACACAACGACCAAGACAGACAGAGCTAACCGGCAACCTTCCAGTTACAAGATGAGCTTCCCAACCCCCCTGAACCACGGTATATATGCACAGGAAATTCAAAAGTGTTAAATGTTTTGGTGTTAGTAGTTTTCTTGCAAAAGTAGAGTTAATTTTACTCTATGTAGAGTCACATTCTTTTAATGTAACTCTGAGGTGTAAAATGATAGTAGTTAAAATCGAGTGTTAAAAATGAG
>NW_005187599.1:144294-171820 GCF_000239375.1 Pundamilia nyererei
TCTTTTTAGTAAATGTTTATTTCCAAAAGAAATTTCTAGAAGTTCAGAACAGTAAAATTCCTGCTTTTTAGAATTAATCACAAGATAACTCTTACGTAGTTAAACTAAAATACTCTTTGAGAGTTAATATATAAACACTTAACACCTAGTTAGCATTAGTAAGTATTAAATTATCAACTCCAGACAGATTTGGTGTTTAACACTTAATCAGAGTTAACGTACCAACTCTCCAAAAAGAGTTAAATTAACACTCTCTGATGTGGACCCATATAGACACTTTAATAGTGTTGAAATCAAATCTGACAGTGTTAATTTGGACATGCTGGATTTGCAGTGTGCATTTAGTGAGTGTTGTTTACAAGTATGTGCTGCTCCTTTTTTTTTCTGTTTTCGTTTTCTATTTTCATCTACCGTGACTCACTAACCTGACCAACCAGTTCACCAGTTTCTTTCTGATAAGAATGCGGTGTATATGCTCTTACTCTAGTTCAAATAAAAGAATAGTTAGTGTTTCTCTTTCTTTTTGAACAATATTTAAAAAATATCTTTTGAACCGTCAATTTAGGGTTGTGCCACATAGTCTTCTTATGTTTAATGTGCTGTACATCTGCGGTCCCCAACCCCTGGGCCTCAGACCAGTACTGGTCCGTGAGTCATTTGGTACCGGGCCGCGAGAGTTGAGGCTCATATGTGAAATGTGTGGTTTTCAGGGTTTTTTATCGGTTTTCAGCGTTATTTCGTTATCATTTTTATCGTTAACTCGGTTTTCCTGGGTCTTTTCACGCATGTTATGAATAAATCTTCTTTTTTTCGGTACCGGTACTAGGCAAGGCAAGGCAAGGCAAGTTTTTTGTATAGCACAATTCAACAACAAGGTGATTCAAAGTGCTTTTTTACTAGTTTTATTTTGTTGTGTTTATCCGCGACACCTTAAAGGCCGGTCCGTGAAAATATTGTCGGGCATAAACCGGTCCATGGCGCAAAAAAGGTTGGGGACGTTGTGTTTTTTATCATTTTAAACAATGTTATTGACCTAGTGAGAGAGTTAATCAGAAGTGTTTGACTGTTTCTTTTTTTTATTATTATTGTTATTATTATTATTATTATTAATATTAATAATATAATTGACTTTAGCATACAGACTGAAGAAGCCTGGAGTGAAATTACCAACCTTGAAAGTAGTGGATGCCTTGCTCAACCTCATTAGCTATTTCAAATATTAGGTATTAGTACATATTAGCTATACCACATATAGTTGTCAGCAGATCCACTAAGCTCACCGTCTGTTTTCCTTCCAGGAATGAGAAGTTAATCTTCAGGGTATTATCATTAGGAAATCCAGCTAGGCTTCTGTTGATAACTTCCCAGGTCATTTTACCATCTGGTTGGCACCCACTTAGTGTACTGAACTTCCCATTTGCCTGTTCAGTAGCTGGACAGACAGAAGCAGATTTTCAGTGGAATTATCTACTAGTAAATAAGAAATTGTACCAGGCATTCAGAAATAGGTGTGTGTATTTTTGAAGGACCTTGTTCAACCAGCGATGGAGGACCCTGTCCATCGAGATAACGATTACAGTAAAGCTTGTCACTGCTCTGGTTAGAACCCATACTGTAAAGACAAGGGAAACAGTATGAATTAGCACTTTATCTAGAATAAATCGCAATGTTGGTAAATGTCTTATAAGAAAAAGGTTTTACCGTTCAAAAAAAATCAAGACAATTGTAAAACTGAAACAAATGAACAATGAAGTTCCAAGAGGAAGAGAGATTTTTATACATAGTTTAAGATTTGTGTTTAAATTTACTATCATGCTTAAATTCATTTTATAGATCTTCATTACTCGTCATAACCGCAGCTAGCTGTAGATGATGGACTGTGTATTCTTGCAGATGTCCACTCACACAAGAGGATTTCTGTAGACTGATTAGCACAGTTTGATGGTGTGTCAAGGCTGTAAATCACAAAACCCTCTAAAAACATTGAGCTCACAGGACATGCTTAGAGTCCCCTGAATAAAGGTGTGAATGGTTGTGAAATGGCTGTGTACAAATGTCTAAATTTGATGGCAGAAGATGCATCCTTAACACATCGTATGTCGCTGCTTATTAGGGAAAAGTATTTTATGGCCCTCAAACACAAGAACTTCCTCTCATGTACTTCGAGTCGTAAAAAAACAAAAAGATTTGATAGCTGGCTTGTAACTTCAAATAAACATTTAAATGTGTCCGATGTTATTTTTAAATAATCTTTTATACTGCCATATACACCACATTGACTAGGTATATCTGAGTAGAGCAGGTGAACCTACCGAGTGCTGAAAATAAAGTTTGTACGTTTAGCCAGTCATAATGTCTTTGGTTTTGCTGCCTAGCATTTTGCCTGTTCTGTTCTTCAATCAGCTTGTTTTAATTCAGAACAAAAAGAAAATGTTTACAACACAACACAACATACATTAGTGGGTGAGTTCAAACTGACTAATAACTTAAAATTCCAATGATTACAGTAAATGTTAATTATTGATGAGTGCTATTCATACTCTTCTCAGTACCTGCTGAAAGGCTGTTATCCACACTGCAGAAAATTTCCTTGGTTTCTCCTGTCGTAACTAAAAGATCTTGGAGCTCCAGGCATTCGTTAGCTCATGAGGATATGAAAAGTGCACCAAATCAAAGACAGAAACAAGGGAAAAATAAGGTGGGTGTGTCCAGTTAATGGGTTGTGGTTTAAGGGCTGAATGATCTGCTCAACTGGTCTAGCAAGTTTGGTAATCATGGTAGTGTGTGTGTGTGTGTGTGTGTCGGTGTGTGTGGCAGAAGAGAGCAAGAAAAACAGTTTCACAGTAGTTTTATGTATGATCATAAGGATAACAATTTATTTGTGTTGTGTTTTATATTTTTATATATTTCATTGAATACAACCCCAATTCCAAAAATGTTTGGATGTTTTTTTTAAACACTTTAAAATAGAGCACCCACAATTGTCATTGTAAATGTACGGCACAATTGTGGGTGCTCCACACCAACTGTGTAGAAATAAAATATAAATAGTACAACAGCAGGAATAAATAAACATGAGAGATATATACAATTAAGAGGAATATATAAAAAACAACAGAAAAGGCAAACATTAGAGAACAGGCAGTTAAAAAGACTTGGTCAGAATAGAGTCCACATATAAGTAGTCTGAGGGATGAGGGTTATTTAGATCATGGCTCAGATTGGTGGGTGTGTCGTGAAATCAACAAGTCATGAACAGCTGTCATGGCTACTGAGGGGGAGTGAACTGTAGTGCTGGACTCAAAGAAGTCAATGTTTAGTGTGTTTATTTACATTGATTCACCAACAAAGTTATACCCAATGCATTAGAGGAATATAGTTTCGACTTGATCCAGGGAATCCAAATACCTGGTTATCCAACAACAGAACACTCTCAAAACTCAGGGCGACTCATCACAGTCCAGGAAAGGGAATCCAGGGAAACTCTTTGCAGAGGGAAACACCAGGGTTTCACTAACTGTAGTTCAACACTACAGCAAAGAATGACAGCCAGTCACTACCTTAACTCGTGGCAGTTATGGGATCATTGGTGACAGGTGGGTGATGTGTTTCAAGCTAGAGTCCCACCCTCGCGCATAGACAACAACAACAACACAGACAGAGAAGAGAAGAGAAGAGAAAAAACAAAGACAGAGAGACAGATAAAGTCAGTCGGAGAGGCCTTAGGGACCGTGATAGTCATTCATGCATGTGCCACGGTGTTTTAAGTTTAGCTTTAGCTACAGAAAGCAGTTGTTCAGTTTGGTAACTTGTATTCACATTTCTTCCAGAGAAGTGGAGGTGGCCATTAAATGTAAAATAACCGTTATAACACAGTGTTGTTATATTTAATTCGTCAACATTTAAACAGCAATGTTAATAGTCGGTTTATTTTTTATGTTTTTTTGCATATCAGAAAAGCTGAAAATAGCATTTCAATTCACACAGATCAGCTTATTGATCTAGGTATTGACCTATATCAAATTATCTTTTGATGCATAATTAGAAATGTTAGTTTGTACCGACGTAGAAATAAAACTTTAAGAAAAAAAAATTAAACACAGTAATAAAGAGTAAAAATCTTGATCATCTTAAATAACTGCAACAACATAGGAGTAAAGAGGGCAAGCAGTTTGGCTTAACAAATGTGTGCCCTGCCTCCTATATGTGAGGAAGGTAAAAACCCAAAGGACAAAAGACACACTTCTTGATAAGAATGTAAAACATATTCTTTTAGCGTGTGCCAAAAGCTTTCTTTGTCCTTTGTCCCACAGATGTATTTTAGAGATATCCTTGAACATGGTTTACTCAGACTGAGTTGCAGGTCTGGGTTCCAGGCAAGAGGAAAGAAAAGATGGTGGTAAGTGGACTGGTTCTTATGTAGTGCTTTTCTATTCTAACTGAGCACTCAAAGTACTTTAATGCAACTTGTGCCATTTGTCCAGGCAAACAAACACTTTCTTCTATGCTTTGTTTAATGATTAGATGCTGTCTGTCTAACATTTACACATATTCACATTTCAATGGGTGCACGGATGAGAAACTTGGAGTTAATATCTTGCCCAAGGATATTTGGCATGCAGACTGGAGCAGCTAGGGATTAAACCACCAACATTAGTAGGTGACCTGCTCTATCTATTCAGCTACAGCCACCCCAAGATAAGGAGTCAAAAATTAGTGAAATGAGAAAACCCTGTGGACTTTGCCTTTTCCTGCTCCTTACATGTAATGATTGCCCCACTGATTGCCTATATAGTCATGACAAATAACTCTTTAAGAATAAAGCCTTTGTTTAAATTTTGGAATTTTTCCTGATCTCCTGCCTAAAGTCTTTGGTGCCAAACAGAAATTTTATTGAGGGTAGCACTTAATAAAAAAGTCTCATGCTTAACAAATAATTAGAAACAGATGAGTATTTGCATTCATTTCTCCAATCATTCTCCATTTGTGGAGAGATAATGCTTTTAGAAAAGGGCTGAAAACTCTCAGTACCGCAGAGGTACAATACTTACTAAAGCCAAGTTTGCTCAGCAAGATAAAGGCTTTCTCTTGGGGTTTGTTCAGCTCAACATTTGGATCAGTTAGACTCAGGTGTGATGTCCAGTATGTCCCTTTATCTGCTTTGTTTTGTTTGTGTTATTGACTTGTCAGTTTTGATCAGGCTGTGAGAAGTTTATCTATTACATGGCAACATTTACCACTGTGACTCAAAAAAGTTTTTATTTTTTGAGCCATTCATAGTTTGACTTTCTGACGCTTTGTGCATCACTTTCGTGCTGCATAATCCAAGTGTGCTTGAGCTTTAGGCCAGAATCTGAAGGCTGGACGTTTACTTTCAGAATTGGCTGCTAGAGACCAGAATTCCTGGTTCCATCCTGCTTTGATACAGCAAGTCATCCATGACCAGTCAAGTAAACCCAGATCATCATATTACTGCAACCATTTGTGTTGGTATGATGTTCTTTTTATAAAATGTTATCTTAGTTTTATGCCAGATGTAATGAGAGTCAACCCTTCCAACAAGTTCAGCTTTTGTCTTGTCAGTCCACAGAATGTTTTCCTTGGATCATCAGGTATGAAATCACCACCTACTGACCAATCAATTTTCCAAAAATGATGTCACCATTCCTTGAAAAACCCTCAGGCCTCTGCAGGGAAAGTAGGAAGGGTTGTTTTTTAATAGAGTCTAGTATTAGCAGTGTAGCAGTGTAAAAGGCATATGCAGATTAAAATGAACTATTAGAAAATTTTATACACTTTCTTAATCACCAAATTAATCCTGTCACGGTTCTGGGTCGGTTCGACCCAGCATTTTGAGTTTATTATGTTTTAGTTTATCTCTTGAATGATCGTTGTGTTACCTTTGTGATTTGTGGTTTACTATTTAAGTTCCATGTTTCTGTTACTCGTGGTTAAGGATTTGTGTTCTCATGTTTTGTGTGAGTTTAGTTCTGTGTCCTGTCTGCGTCTTCGTGTAGTGATCGCTTGTTTCCTGTTTTGTTGTGAAGGTCTGTCTCATGTGAGTGTGTTCAGTTTTACCTCTCGTCTCGTCGATTATTCTTAGCTGTGTCCACCACCTGTGTGTAATTCCCCTGTGTTTCTCTGTGTGTATTTAAGTCGTGTCCTCTGTCATTGTAGTTGCTGGTCCGTCTGTGTATCCACCATGTTTCATCCGTGTGTTCTCCCTGCTGTCCGTCGTCATTCTCCGCTGCTCATCCTCCTTCATGTTCATGTCCTGGTTTGTGTTCACTAGCTTAGTTGTTCTCAGTTTAGATAGCCTTCTGTTCTGTTTGCTGTTTGTCTATTTTTATTTTTGTGTTCAATAAACCACCTAACCTTCACAAGTGCCTGCGACTGGATCCTCCTTCAATATTTCCACACGGCTCACTCTACTCACCGTGACAAATCCATGTCCATTCTTTTGACAGTGGAATGCATAGTTTGTGTTTCGTTCTGTGGTTTCAGTAAGGTAGACATAGGCTGCACATATGAGTGCACATAATGTACATAAATAATTATGTATTTAAAAAGTTACCTGGAAAACCAAAATCCTGCTTTGTAGTACAGGCCTTTGGTCTGCACTCTTGTGTAAATGATGCTAACTAAATCTCTGAAGATTCCCTCAAGTGTACATGTTTTAATGCTAACTTCACCCTGCTTAAAAAACTGTGATAGAATCAACAATGCCTATGAAGATGGATTTAGGAAGTACACATTTAAATAACATGTTTAACGCTTTCTTGTGCAGGTACAGAATATGGCATCACTTGTGAAAAACAAGGACAGCAAAACTAAAAAGCAGTTCCTCTGGGCTGCAACAATGAGTTTTGTGTTTAAAAAAAAAGAAAAGAAACAAGGATATGCTGTCCACTTTCACTCCCAGTTTCTTAAGCAGTATATTGTTGCTAACTAGCTGAATTGAAACAGGAGAATCCATCTATTAGCTGCAATTTTGTGGTTTGTAAAGCACTTAACGAATGAGGACAATGTAGAGGAGAGTATACTTTTATCAGCCTTTGTGTTTTGCATTTGCTTTGTACAAGTCCCTTCTCAAAACTTACAGCAGACTCATTGGATTACTGTGATTGGCTAGAGTACCACAACATATCCGTGTCACTTCCAGAGCTTACCACCCGTTAAACACTCAAAATTGATATTAGACAATCAATTTTTTTCACATCACACGAGACGTGACGCAGCCTCAGAAAGCCCTAAAGTTAAGCATTCTTGAAAATCTGAAGGTTCCAGAACAACCTTGGTCCTCTCAAAACATATCTGCCTCTTCATTTGAAATCCTTTGTTGTTGTGACACAAAATCCAAGCTTGTTTTTAGTGACCTCAGAGACGCTGAAACAGAGAAAGACAATCCCGCTTAAGCTAAGAGGGCGAGAGAGGTTTAAAAAAAATAGGCTGGGGACAAGAGGGGGATCTCAGATGGGATCTCAGATGGGATAATTACCATGTGTCCCAAATCCTGCCTTACTCTCCCCTCTAATCCACACAGGAAGAGAAAACACAGAAAAGTCCAATTATGTTTTGAACTTGCCTTCCTTTTCTTCTCTCACCACCATTCTCTCCATATAGTGCTCACCATTAAAGGTGTAGTCAATCTGAATCAGTGCTAACTGTCATGGCTGTGTGAATATATTGTATATGTATTGTATTAAGTTATATTTTAATAGAGTAGTTAAAACTTTGTGAATTAAGCTGAACAAAATTATTTAAGGGGAGCATGGTGGCACAGTACATGGTGGGCCATTTATATGGATTCACCGTAATAACATGGGAATGGTTGGTGATGTTAAAGTCCTGTTTGTGGCACATTAGTATATGTGAGGGGGCAAACTCCTCAAGATGGGTGGTGACCATGGTGGCCATTTAGAAGTTGGCCATCTTGGATACAACTTTTGTTTTTTCAATAGGAAGAGGGCCATGTGACACATCAAACTTATTGGTAATGTCACAAGAAAAACAATGGTGTGCTTGGTTTCAATGTAATTTTATTCTTTCATGAGTTATTTACAAGTTTCTGACCACTTATAAAATGTGTTCAATGTGCTGCCCATTGGGTTGGATTGTCAATGCAACCCTCTTCTCCCACTCTTCACACACTGATAGCAACACCGCAGGAGAAATGCCAGCACAGGCATCCAGTATCCGTAGTTTCAGGTGCTGCACATCTCGTATCTTCACACCATAGACAATTGTCTTCAGATGACCCCAAAGATAAAAGTCTAAGGGGGTCAGATTGGGAGACCTTGGGGACCATTCAACTGGCCCACGACAACCAATCCACTTTCCAGGAGACTGTTCATCTAGGAATGCTCGGACCTGGCACCCATAATGTGGTGGTGCACCATCTTGCTGGAAAAACTCAGGGAACGTGCCAGCTTCAGTGCACAAAGAGGGAAACACATCATCATGTAGCAACAGTGTTGGGGAGTAACGGAATACATGTACCGCTGTTACGTATTTAAAATACAAAATATGAGTAACTGTATTCCGTTACAGTTACCGTTTAAAAACTTGGTATTTAGAATACAGTTACTTTGTTGAAATAAAGGGATTACACTGCGGTATTTTCCTGTTTCATATTGTGGCGGGTCAGGACTGTTCGGGTTTTGTTTGACAGCTACGTTCTGTTGTTCCAGGCGGCAGCGTTACGGTAGCCATGGTTACAGGGTGACGCGCGCTCCCTCTGTGACTGCGTGTTTCCTGGGAGAGAGAGCACCTTTTTGTTGTTGTTGTTGTGCTAAGCTAATAGGCAGAATGCTAAAGAATGTAGCCTCATGGGCAGTGTAGTCCGTGCTGCAGGGAGAATGGACCCGTTATGTGTCTGTGAGCGCGAGGAGGGAGAAAAAGGAGAGTGGAAAAGTACGAGTTGCCGTTGAGAAAGGGTAGCTGGAAGCATGTCAATATAATAATAACCACTGCAGCCTAGAAGAGAGCCTGACGAGCCCAGTTGTAGGTACGCTATTAAGACTCGACTGTACACAGTGTTCCTGTTTTCCTCCGAAACAATAACTTCCGTTGGAGCAGCCTTTCAACACCTCCCTCTGTCTCTCGCTAGCAAAGTTGACCCAGACAACAAAGTAAAGCTATTTTTTGGCTATGAGCCTGACACGGAACCCGACATATTAGCCAGAGGTCCCTTTACTACGGTTCGGAGCCGCGGACCTTCAGTAATAGTAATAAATCAGATTCATGTAGTTGTAAACAGCATGATAATATATTAAGTAATCCAAAGTATTCAGAATACGTTACTCTCATTGAGTAACGTAACGGAATAAGTTACAAAATACATTTTGGGGCATGTATTCTGTAATCTGTAGTGTAATACACTTTAAAAGTAACCTTCCCAACACTGTGTAGCAATTTCAAATATCCAGTGGCCTTGAGGCTTCCATTGATGAAGAATGGACCCACTATCATTGTTCCCCATATACCACGCCAAACCATCACTTTTGTTGTTCCAACAGTCTTGGAGGGATCCATCCAATGTGGGTTAGTGTCAGACCAATAGTGGTGGTTTTCTGATCTGGGTCATCCTCGTTGAGATGCTGCAGTAGCTGGAGTTTGTAAGGGTGCCATTTGTGAGTAGCTAATATCCACCGAAGGGATGCTCAACTAATGCCACTCTCCAGTGACATGCGGCGAGTGCTACGCTGTGGACAGCCACTGATGTTTCTTCATTAGTGACAGTTTTCTTGCGTCCACATTTTGGCAAATCCAACACTGAACCAGTGTCACAAAACTTAGCAAGCAGTTTGCTAACTGTAGCATGGGAGATGGGTGGTCTCGTAGGGTGTCTTGCATTGAAATCTGCTGCAATGACCCGGTTACTGCGTTCACCAGACATCAACACAATTTCGATCCGCTCCTAACGTGTTAACCTCTTCGACATGTCGAAGGCTGTGAACGAAGAGAAACATGTAAATAACTCATGAAAGAATAAAGTTACATTGAAACCAAGCACACCATTGTTTTTCTTGTGGCGTTACCAATAAGTTTGATGTGTCCCATGGCCCTCTTCCTATTGAAAAAACAAAAGTTGTATCCAAGATGGCCAACTTCTAAATGGCCACCATGGTCACCACCCATCTTGAGGAGTTTGCCCCCTCACATATACTAATGTGCCACAAACAGGACTTTAATATCACCAACCATTCCCATTTTATTACGGTGTATCCATATAAATGGCCCACCCTGTAGTTTGCACCATTGCCTCACAGCAAGAAGTTCAACCCCACCATCTGTCTGGGGCCTTTCTGTGTGAAGTTTTCATGTTGTCCTCGTGTTTGCGTGGGTACTCCAGCTTCCTGACACAGTCTAAGGACATGCAGTTAGTGGGGGTTAGGTTAACTGGTGATCCCACTGGTGATTGCCCATAGATGTGAATGTGAATTGTTGTCTGTCTCTCTGTCCCTGCAACAGACTGGCTCTTGCTCTATGGTAGCCGGGATACACCCCATCTCGCCCATAACATGAACTGGATAAGCAGAAGAGAATGAACACAATTATTTTAGATATGATGTGATAAATGAGTGCATGTGTTAAATCCAGGAGATTGACAAGGAAAACCCACGGGAGTCAAACAGTCACTACAACACAACAACAGCAAACACAAGCTAACTGAGGGTTTGAATATACAAAAGATAATGAGCGAAAGGGAGATGGGAGAAGACACAAACAATGGCTAAAACTAATCACAGAGGATAAAGGAAGTAAAACTAAACACAAGGGAAAAGGTGACAAAAGCAAACAAAATTAAACAGGAAGTAGCACAGCAGGAGCACATCTAACACAGAAACAAAGGTTTATTAGAGCCAAGTAACAATAACTAAGGTTATCTGCAACTAAATTTAACAACTGAAAGTGCTGTCCATACTTCAGAGGGAAAAGATGTGTATCTCTGTGCATTTTCTTTGTGTATGCGTGTGGCTGTGCCTCAGTCCCTCTGGGACATTGTTATTAGGGGTGGAGGGTTTCCCCTCCCTGCTGCTCCCCACTGGTCATTGCTTTCAGGTGCTTTATATTGTTTGAATGTGTTTTGTTACAGATGCAGCAGTTGTAGAGCAGCACACCTGTTTGTTTCATCCCAAGCCCCCCTCTCTCTTTCTTTCTTTTTCTTTTTCT
This sequence comes from Pundamilia nyererei, assembly GCF_000239375.1. NCBI lineage: Eukaryota > Metazoa > Chordata > Actinopteri > Cichliformes > Cichlidae > Pundamilia > Pundamilia nyererei. The sequence continues at coordinate 155,470 of NW_005187599.1, forward strand.
TTACCTATACCTCCACTTTCTTCTTTCTTTACCAACCTGGCCTTCAACCCCTGTCCGCTCCAGCATATTATTCACACAGAATATGAATAAAAAAATTAATAAATAAAATAAAGAGATTAACAAGAGGAGCCTACAGAGAGTCTACAGTGCTCGTCTTGGGAAAGCAAATGTGTTTGGCACAACAAAGCCTTCAGACCATAATTCTGCTTGTTCCAACTGCCAGATAGGAAAGGGTTTAAAAAAATGAAAGTGAATGCAGACTCTAGAGTTACCCCAAGATTCCTGACAGATGACTTAACAAATGATGCAAGGGGGTCAATGGCTTTCATTACACTGGGCACAAATCTGTCCGGGGCAGAGACAAGGACTTCCATTTTATCTTCATTAAGTTGGAGAAAGTTGTTAACTATCAAACTTTTCATGGAGTCTAAGGACCTATTTAAGATCTGCAGCTTAGAAGTATCTTGGGGCTTAAAAGAGATATATAATTGAATATCATCTGCACAGTAGTGATAGCAAATGCCTTTAAAGATACTCAAAATGTGCTGAAGTGGGAGGAGGTATAACAGAAAAAATAAGTGGTAAGTGGACTGGTTCTTATATAGGGCTTTTCTACTCTATCTGAGCACTGCAATACAGAACCTTGTGTCACACCATAGCTGAGAGAAGAGGACGAGCCGCAGAAAAGTATAGTTCAGACAAATACAATGTGAGCCACTTCAAAGCAGATTCAGATACTCCCACCCCGTAGTTCAGCCTATCAAGCAAAACATGGTGGTCAACAGCATCGAAACAGAGGTAAGATTCAAGATTCAAGGTGTTTATTGTCATGTGTCACAAGAGAAAAGGCATTTCTTTGTGCAATTAAATTCTTTCTTTGCTGTCCACCCACAGATGCCGATTAATATATACAATAGAAATAGAGCATATAAATACAAATAGTACAAATAAATAGCCGAAGACAGAAAAGGAGACAAAATATGGAGATTTGAAACAGATGTGTGCAAAAGAGCTATAGCTTAATATGCTGGCTTAATATGTAAGATGACCAGACGTGCAAAAAAAAATTATTATTACTGTTCAAAATGGGTCAGCTGTTCAAGAGTCTGCAGGCAGTGGGGAAGAAGGAGTTATTGAGTTGAGATGTTCTGGATTTCACACTTCTAAGACTTCGTCTCGAGGGCAGAAGTGTGAACAGTCCGTGTTGGGGGTGTGTGGGGTCTTTGAGGATGGAGGCAGCTCTCCTCTGGACTCTGCGATGGTAGATGCTCTGCGGAGAGGGCAGCAGAGTTCTGATGATCTTCTCCGCGGTTGTTATCACCTGTGTTGGTCAAGTTACTTGAAAAAAGTAATCAGTAACTAATTACTGATTACTTCCTCCAAAAAGTAATCCCGTTACTTTACTGATTACTTATTTTCAAAAGTAATTAATTACTTAGTTACTTAGTTACTTTTTAAAAACACGATTTACAACCTGAATAGGTGATAAAGCGATAGATCTTTCAGCCCAATTCTACTTTTTCTACATAATCCATCATACAAAATGTAATCAAATGGAAAAGTCTCTTTTTAAAACTTGTTTTATCAGTTTTAATCTTTTAACTTTATGCATCAAGCAAAAATTTAATTATATGCAACATTCTCTGACTGGAAGAAATTTGTTTAATATTTAAACCTATTTTCTGCACATTCCAGCACATAAAATATTTTTTTTGTGTGTGTTTACACTCACTCTTTCAAATAGATGCAAGTAAAACACAGCAGAAAATAAATAAAGTCAAAGACTAGCGGTCCTTTTGCTCTATTTTCACCTGTAAAGCAGGAGTGGGGTAGGTGGAGGTTTACCCTGGTGCAGGTGTGCCGCAGCGGTCAGTGGAAGAATCCGCGAGTGTCTCTGTGAGTTTCCCATTACGTTGTTGCGCACTCAGTGTTTGCTTGGAAGTTCAGGGGGTTTTTTCGCTGTAAAAATAAGTTTTCTTCCCACGCACGATGGACGCTAATGTTTTTGTCACTTTTTATGGAATCAAACTCAAAGTAAGGTCAGTACTTCCACGCTTTAAACGCTGCACGCTCATACTCTCTCCCGCACTCGATATGTTATCCATTGTTGATCTGCACACAGCTGTTTTAACGAACGTCGCACTCGCTTACATCACTGTCATGAGACATTCTTGCAAAAAAATCACGGTTTTAGTAACGCCGTAACGCAGCTTTCCTACGGGAAAGTAACGGTAATCTAATTACCGTTTTTGCAATAGTAATCCCTTACTTTACTCGTTACTTGAAAAAAGTAATCTGATTACAGTAACGCGTTACAAGTAATGCGTTACAAGTAACGCGTTACTGCCCATCTCTGGTTATCACTCTGCAGGCATTTGCGGTGCATAGCAGTAGTGCTGCCGTACCATGCAGTGATGCAGCTAGTCAGGGTGCTCTCCACAATGCAGCAGTAGAACCTGCTGAGGATCTTAGAATAGAATAGAATAGAATAGAATAGAATAGAATAGAATAGAATAGAATGCCTTTATTGCCACTAAACAGTTGTACAATGAGATACAGAGCATCTCCTACTCAGTGTAAACATGCTGGGGGGGTACAGTTCTGCAGCGCTATGTACATATGGACAGTCATCAAGACAGTCATCTTGGCCAACATACCAAATTTCCTCAGCCTCCTCAGGAAATACAGCCGCTGCTGAGCCTTCTTGACCAGCTGTGTGGTGTTCAGTGTCCAGGTGAGGTCCATAGAGATGTAGACGCCCAGGTACCTAAAGCTGCTCACCCTCTCCACTTCAAGGCAGCGGTGGGTGAGGCCTCCACTTCTTCCTTGTGTCCACTATCATCTCCTTTGTCTTGTCAGCGTTGAGGGTGAGGTTGTTGTCCTCACTCCATGACACCAGACCGGCCACCTCTCTCCTGTAAGCCGTTTCGTCCGCTCCTGTGATGCGACCAATCACTGCAGTGTCGTCCGCAAACTTCAAAATGATGTTGTCTTTGTTGGAGGCGACACAGTCATGGGTGTACAGGGTGTAGAGGATGGGGCTGAGGACAAAACCTTGTGGGACGCCAGTGTTTGTAATAATGCTGATTGAAGTCCTGTTGCCGATCCTGATGGACTGGGGCTTGCCAGTCACAAAGCCCTTTAGGCAGTCACATAGGGTGGTCCAATATTAGTAGAACGGAAAACTCTTCTGCATCACTTTGCACAGAGTGTCACTGGGGACTCTTAGAAGAGCAGTTCCAGTAGAATGAGGTCTACAGTATTCTTAAAAATAAGCAGGGACTTGACCAGAGCAGCTCTCACCCAGCAGATTGTCGATGCATAGTGCTGCGCAAAGCCCCAGTACATCAACAACCTGTTCACATTTCAAATAGTTTTTCCCATTTCACGATACACCCACCAAGGAACAGACTCTGGTTATTGTTGGTTTTGTTTGTGTCATGGACCTGGGCCGGTGACCCAGTGTTTTGTAACTGTTTTATTTGTGTTTCTTGATTATTTGTTGTTCAGGATTGTCACTGTTAATATTTTGGTTTCTGTCCTAGCATTTCTAGTTCTCAGGTTTTGTATTTTGAGCTCCTTCAGCTCTGTGTTTTTGTGTCTGCCCTAGTCCCATGTCTCTGTGTTCCCTCCCTGTTGCTATGTCTTAGTGGTAAGCTAGTGTCTGTGCATACCTTTTATATTTCCTGTTTTACCTTGAGATTATCAAGGACTATCAGGACAGGGACTACCTGTCCTGTGTGTAGTGTGCCTGGTTTTGCTTCCCTTTGTCTCGTGAGCTCTGATTTCTCCCAGCTGTGTTTCCCCCCTGTCTCCCATTCCCTGATTGCTCCTGTGCATATTTAAGCCCTGTGTTTTCTTCTGCTTGTTAGTGGTCTGTCTGCGTTTCTCTGCAAAGTCATCCTGTGAGCAATGTTCTCTCTAATTTTTCATGAGTCTGACCGAACACAGAAACTCCCTGAGCGGTCCCTTGGACCACTGTGAGCAACAACAGACGTGTGCACTGTGGTCACCTGCAGGCCTGACAACAGGAGATGTGTCACTGCTGTAACACCTGTAACATTCAGTAGTCGCCTCATTGTTCTGACACACACAACAAAACTATTGACTACACTACACACTAACTACACAAGATTTGCGCTAAACGTCTCAAGTCTCTCACATCTCAAAACACCACCGTCACTCCTAAACTTCCCCCTTCCTAAACAACTAAATGCCATGTTGCCATATCATTTTTGATTGGTCGACATGTTACATTTTTTGACGAATAGGAAAGGGTGGGGTTTTTTTGGTTTTGTTTTTGCTCACAGGCGAAGAGTGCTGTCAAGCGCTTTCCTTATAAAATGCCGTTTTTACCGTTTGTTCCCACAGTAAATATAAACAACGACAGTATTCAGGAAGAAAACCAAACATTGCAGATATTTTTATCATAACTCTGGTTTTACGTGGCCGATCAACACAATTTAAAAACTGGTGTAAAGTCCACACTTTTTCCATCAATTGTTCCGTCTGTCCTGCTCACATCTCCAATGGTTGTACACGTTGTCATTAACGTGGCTTCACTCCACATCAGCCACGCCGCTTTGCTAGCTAAAACACTGGTGTTGGCACATAAGGACGCTGTCATAGCCTGTCAGCGACGTTGATTAGCTGCGTATATACGAATGTGAATCGCATTATTGGCTGGACTATGGGATAAGGTGGCATCGTTCTAATCCCATACGGGAGCAGCCAGTCACTTACTGACTAACACTGCGAAACAGAATTGTTGAAGTTTTAATTTTAATTTCAATTCAGGTCATTTTTTTGTTTTTTTTGTGCGCAACTCAGATTTTCTGTGCACAGAGACCATGCCAGCAGTGCACAATTGCGCACGCGCGCAGCTTAGATGGAATGTTATGGTTTCAGATCTGTTAGATATTCCCAGTTTAGGTGATTCCTTAGTTTCCGTCCTTCCCATCTCTGCTCAGTCTGTATTATCACCACGTATAAATAAAGCTCACTCATCCCATCTAAGCCAGTGCCTGCATTTTGGGTCCATCTCTCATTTCCACATGGTTGCCTCGCAAGTCGTGACAGTTTTGAGAACTGTAAAGTAAGAGATACCAGCAGCCATAGTAAAATGCTTTCTCAGGGCTAGAGCAGATGACATTGAAGGACCCCTGAAACTGCTGGATAGAGATCATTTCAAATTTTGTAAAATTAGAATTCCCAGGTTCTTAGCTTCTTTTGAATGTTTTTATTTGTATTATTTGTCTGTGTGATAATGTTGGTGCTGTTCCTTCAGAAAACATGTGCAGTAATTTTGGGCCTTTTTTACTGACAGTAAGGATGATTTAGGACCATTAGGTTCTATGTCTCACCGCCTCAGACCCCAGTGTTCCTCCTGGTTGCTCAGCTGTCGTGGAGACCTTGAATGAATTATCTATGGCAGTTCATCACCGAAGATCATCACACTGCCAGAGACTGTCTTCCCCCAAAATCTGGTAAAAAATATTTTTCATGCTATTGGGCCTGTTTCCAGAAATTAATTAACACTTCCCTAAATACAGGATGTACCTCATCATGCTTTAAACAGACTCAATTTTGGTTTCAGCCTTGTTTGCACTGTATATGTTGCCACTGTGCTCTATTTGATCACATTATAAGGTTTTATTTCACTGTTTTGCAGATGACATTGAGATTTATTTGTCTTTAACAACAAAGAAAGACTCCATTTAGCTATTATTGTGATGCTTTGAAGATTTTAAACAGTGGTTGTCCTTCTTTTTTTTTTAAATGAAATGAAATGAAAACAATTGTTGTGGAATTGTCGTTTTTAAGAACTTTGTTAGTATATAAATTGACAGTGCTCTGGGCCCCTTATCTTCTTATTGTAAGTCAAATGTTAAAAACTTTGTATGTACCTTGATGGTTCCTTTAAACTGTGTAGGCAGCTGAGTGCAGTAGTCTGATCTAGTTTTATCTATCTGAGACAGCCTTCAGCCATCTTCTAGCTAATGTCTTTGAATGTGCTATTGCAGATTGGACTACTGCAACTCTCTGTACTTTGGTTTGGACCAGTCCTCTATTTATTGTGTCCAGGTGGTCCAAAATGCAGCTGCTCATCTCCTCACTGGTATGAAACAAAAGGAGCATATAACCCCAGTGTTGGCATCTCTACACCGACTTCCTGATCCTTATAGGACACAATTTAAAATTTTACTTTTTTAATAATAAAAATGGATTGCATTTATATAGCGCTTTTCGGGGCCCTCAAAGCGCTTTACAATTCCACTAATAATTCACTCTCACATTCACACACTGGTGGAGGCAAGCTACAGTTTTAGCCACAGCTGCCCTGGGGCAGAATGACAAAAGCAGAGCTACCATATCGTGCCATCGGCCATCACCAGTAAGCAAAGTGTCTTGCCCAAGGACACAATGACTGAGACTGTTCAAGCCAGGGCTCGAACCGGCAACCTTCCGGTTATAAGACAAATTGCCAACTCTTTGAGCCACAATCACCCACTAAGCAAAGTTACTAAACAGCTGAGCCCTTTCTTACCTACCTGAGCTATCTCTTCATGCTCCAGAAAGAATCATGAGGTCTGTGTTATCAATTCCAAGGTCTAAACTAAATCTCACCGAAACAGAGCTTTCTCTGTGGCAGGTCCCAGACTCTGGAAGTCTGCCGCTAAATATTAGATCTATACAAACACTGGAACATTTTCAATCTCTACTGAAGATGTCTACTGAACATTTTGATGGACTGGCTTTTAGCAAATGTTGACTCAAAGCATTTTTTTTGTTTTACCAGCCTTAGTTCTTGTTTTTAGTTCTTTTTATCTTATTGTATAATTATTTCTGTTATGTTTTTATTGCTTCACTGTCATGCATTTTATGTAATTTAGTTGCATTTTTGTTTCTAAAGCACTTTGTGCAGCATGAGTTGTTGAAAATGTCAAGTAACTTATTATTTTATTTTAACTTTATGGGGAAAACCTAGCCTTGTTAATAGAGGTGGGATTTATCCCACTTTGGATGGAGCAGCTCTCATTTTTAGAAATGTGGCTAAATATATGAAACCATGAAAACTTGACTATCCAGGTGCCAGGATGTTGAAGTCTGACATGCCACACTGGAGCTCTTCTCCTCCTGTCATGCCCTCATAACCCTATCCCCATAGAGACTGTGAATAGAATTTCAAAAAGACCCCGGCAAAAAGGTAGCAATTAATGGGGGGGGGGGGCTTTTAGGCTTGAATATTAAAATTCATTATTATTGAGCTGTCCTAGAAACACCCTGCTGCAGCATTCTTCAGTTGATCCAGAATGCTGGAGTGAGAGAACTCACAGGGACTAGAAAGAGAGAGCATATTTCTGCCATACTGGCTTGTCTTTATCAGCTCCCTGTTAAGTTCAATTCAATTCAATTCAACTTTAGTTATACAGCGCCAAATCACAACAACAGTCGCCTCAATACATTTTATATTGTAAGGTAGACCCTACAATAATACATAGAGCGAAAACCCAATAATCAAATGACCCCCTATGAGCAGCACTTTGGCGATAGTGGGAAGGAAAAACTCCCTTTTAACAGGAAGAAACATCCGGCAGAACCAGGCTCAGGGAGGGGCGGGGCCATCTGCTGCAACCGGTTCGGGTGAGAAAAGGGAGACAGGATAGAAAACATGCTGCAGAAGATAGGCAGAGATTAATAACAAGTAGGAGTCAATGCAGAGAGGTCTGTTAACACATAGTGAGTGAGAAAGGTGATTAAAAAGGAAAAACTCAATGCATCATGGGAGTCCCCCTGCAGCCTATGCCTATTGCAGCATAACTAAGGGAGGATTCAGGGTCACCTGGTCCAGCCCTAACTATATGCTTTAGCAAAAAGGAAAGTTTTAAGCCTAATCTTAAAAGTAGAGATAGTGTCTGTCTCCTGAATCCAAACTGGAAGCTGGTTCCATAGAAGCAAAGTGCTCTAAAAAGGGTGATATGGTACTACAAGGTCATTAAGATAAGATGGGGCCTGATTATTTAAGAACTTGTATGTGACGAGCAGGATTATAAATTTTATTCTGGACAGGAAGAAAACAGGAGAAATCTGCTCTCTCTTTCTAGTCCCTGTCAGGACTCTTGCTGCAGCATTTTGGATTAATTGAAGGCTTTTCAGGGAGTTTTTAGGACTTCATGATAATAATGAATTACAGTAGTCCAGCCTAGAAGTAATAAATGCATGAACTAGTTTTTCAGCATCACTCTGAGACAGGATATTTCTAATTTTAGAGATTCAGTTCAGAATTCATTTTAAAATCTCTCTCAGTCCTTTTTTCTTACATCTCAAATAATCAGTCCCCATCTTAGCTTAAAGACCTAAATAGTTCCACATGACCCCAACAGAGCGCTTCATTCCCAGACTGTTGGCTTACTTGTGCTTTCTAGGGTATTTAAAAGTAGACTGGGAGGCAGACACTTCACTGTCAGCCCCTTCTCTTGTGAAATCAGCTCTCAGTTTGGATTCAGGAGCCTGGGTAGTGGTGGAACTCTATTTGTTTCTACACCACTCTGCATTTATTAATTAGTTACTCCTACTCTCTGGCTCTCTTCCAGTGTGTTTTTTGTCCCGTCTTCCTCACCTCACTCACAACCAGTTGGCAATGGCAGGTTGCTGCTCTTTCCTCAGACTGGTTGCTTAGAGGAGGTCATATGATTGTAATATCATTTTCAGGAGTGTTGATATGTGAGTACTGATGTGACTGAATGATTGTCTGTCATTCTGTGTCATCCCTGTGACAAAGTAGAACCTATCTGGGATTAAACAACCTCTCACCCTATGACAGCTGGCATAGGATCCTCCTGGGATAGGTTACTTACATGATGACTGGCCAAAATGAAATTCGGCTGTTGATTTCCATGTAAACTTTCTGCAAGAAGAACTGATAAAAGAGGACTGTGCTTGGTTTCTTCCAGTATTATTGGACCACAGATTTACCAGATGGCATACCAACTTTTTCCCATTTGTTACTCCTACATATTCCTTAGCAGGTAAATTTATAAAACAATGAACACCTGGTAAATAAACAGAAGTCGCGTTTTTATGGTGTATTTCTGACCGAAAGAGGAGCCTTTATGATCCTGTGAGGCATACTTCTAAAATGCACATAAATCTGGTCCAGGGGTTTCAAGTGATGTCTCTATAGTGATTTCTTTCTGTGATGGATGATATGCTGCTAACAATAACCCTGCCTCTGTGGATTGTTATCTAAAGTTGTGTGTAACTATGACGAAAAAATAGTGTAAGCTCCTGTATGTGGCTACATGGAAGCATCAATGGTCGCTGAAGTAATGTAAAAGACCTTTCATCCCTCATTATGTGCACTATTTTTAGTTTACTTTTATTATAATTAAAGTAACAAAAAGCAAATACTTCTTAAATATGAAACTGTAGTCTGAAATCCATGCTAAGACAGAGAGACAGCCACTCATTCACACTCACATTCAAACCTATGGGCAAATTAGAATCACCAGTTAACCTAACCCCACTGTATCCCACTGAAGTGTGTTAAATACTAAATGTTTTAATCTTTTTTTTTAATGAAAAAATGAACAATATCGTCATGTCAATTCTTTATAGCCCATAGCAGATTTAAACAACAGAAGCTGACCCAAAGTCCTCTAAAGATGAAAAACACTATATAGGCAAACTGTGTTAACTAGTTATTGTGGGTACCTAAAATCACAACGCTGTTTTGTTAGTGTTCATTAAAATATCTACAATGATTCAGCTCATAAATCATTACACACTGCTCTCCCTTACATAAGCTCCCTTTACTGGTTATTTGCTTATTTTGTATCAGTATTGGTATCGACAATACTTCTCTTAATTTACTTGGTATACTAAAATTTGCAGTATCGCACAGCACTATCAGTTAGTCTGTTGGTTTGTTTTCTTTGTATTATTGTAGGGTCTTTACCTTACAAGATAAAGTACCTTGAGGCAAATGTTGCTGTGATTTGGCACTATGTATATAAAATTGAGTTGAACTGAACTGAAGTCTAAATCAAGCTTGAGGCAAAGTGAGATTTCCAGGCATTACAGGGAGTTTTTCTTCATTAACTTAATGACTATAGTCCAAAACTCAGTTACAAACTATGCTACTCACTGATATACCTTTCTTAAATTTAACAGGTGTTAGCTGCATCCTCCTTTTTTAATGGTTTTGCACTTTACAGTCTCCATTGACACAATAGTTCACTAGTGGAATTTGCAAAAAGGGAGATTCAGCAGAGTTTAACTGGATGATTGGTTTCACAGTCCTGATGGAGAGAAAACAGAAGTTAGAGGGAGGAATAATTGTGGTTTGAGTGGCTGTTCAGTTCAGTCAGCTGATTGATTCTGAAATTGTGTCATGATTTAAATGGAATGCAGCAATCAGCAGAGGAGGGAACACGATTCAGGGGGTCACCAGGGAAGCCAACATCAGTGACAAAGAACCCAGTGGCCAAAGCCACTCTGGTGGACTCGAATCTGCACCACTGCAGGCTTGCCTGGAGACCTATGTTGGTAGAGGTGATGGCACACCTCAGGAGACTTGGCAATGGGCAAAGGTCCCCAGAGGCCTGCATCAGTGATGGAAACCCTCCAGAGGGTCTTAATCTCAGTTTCAGGTGCAGTCAGATATGGAGCCTTGGCCCAGATCTTTTTTTACTCTGGACTCTTGGATCCACTGAAGACTCTGGCAACTGGGGATGCTCAACAGGGCATCGCTGGATTCAAGTTTAGCTGGCTCTGGAGACCTTGCAGATTCTGGGTCAAGGCAGGTAGAGGGGACCTGACGTCAGCAGATGCAGGTGCAGTAGCAGTCTCTGGTGTGGGCCCATTGTCTCTCAGGTTGCATAGGATTCTCAGGTTGCACAGGCTGGGGCTGCACAGGGGCATAGGACTCGCAGTCAACAGCAAGCCCTATGCCCCTGTGAGTGCCCTCAACAGCTGGGGCTGTTAAGGGGACTCAGCAACTTTGGAGGATGGGGCAGCACAGGGCACCTAGTCACCACACGGAGGCTCTCAGCCATTCAGTGCAAGTAGCACTGAGTTACAGGTCATGATTTACAGTTTTCCAAAAACTCCATGAGCCATAAAATGCTCAGAATAAATAATTAAATGTAAACAAAACACAGTACTAATTTAGTATTGTTTAATTTAAACATATTCCAGTATTTCTGATCTGATTTGATCTTTTCTTAAATTATCTTATCTTTCTTTAACTTTAAGGCCTGCCTCACTGCTTGTGTCCACATTGGTAGCTTGCCACCACAACAGGCACAAATAACCTTTTGACATAGGCTTCTATTAGTTGTCTCTGCAATGGAGGCTTCAAACATATTGCTTTTGGATTTAGGATACACAATAATTGAAGATGTGGTAGCTAAAGAGCTGTTAACCGTGGATCATATACCAAATGTGTTTTTTAAAAAGCTGACTTTTGATAACAAATAAAATATAATGTTTTTTCTCACCCAGCAGTGTTCCTTCACAAATTGTGTGGCTTTATAATAATGTTTACTACTGCCATAATTTCAATAACCACAATGAATTCATACATGATTTTGAGGCACTGACTAAAAGAGTAGATGCCACCCTTCTTAAATTACTTCCTGCATGGCTCTGAGTTTGAAAAAAAAGAAAATGCATTTTTTTAATCGGCTCCCTCTAGAAGTTTAAGTTTTGATCTGAATTACTAAAATTAGTCATAAATGATGTCAACAGAATACACTGCCCTTGAGCATTAGCACTAATACAGAAGGGATGTCAAATCAATTTGCAGGTACAGATTTAAGTTACTCCAGAAGATATATTGTGAATTTAAAACAGCTGTACATAACTGCACTGAGTAGGAGATAAGGTCAGGTTCTGTTCAGGCCCTGCAGGAAGTATGACAGAGCTGTCACAATGTATCACCTTCAAACACGTAGAATTATTATTTGATGCCAATCTTTAACATCTTATGTAAACAACTTGATACCAGAGATAAATCTCACTAATAAATGTGGATTTGCTGCATGTACCTCTGTTCTTCACCTATTTTGACAACTGTTTATCTAACCTATTTTAAACTTGTTGGGTGTATTTCTGGGTATCCAAATGCAGTGTTATGTTATTTGGATGACTGGTTGTGTCATTTTTGGGGGGGTTGTCCGTCTGTTGCTAAGGCAACATTATCAAAGGCACAGTGTAAGGTTGCACTTCTCTGCAACCTTACAATGATTTTACAAGTCCAGATAACATCTATTTTGATCCTCATGTTAACATGTATGCGAAAGGTGTCATTGCACTAGAGACAATGTAACACTGGAATTGTACAGCCTTTGTCATCTGTAAGTTCATTTTGTGTGGTCCTCTTGTTCTGTGCTGTGAGTCTGGTTGTAAACAGGGTAGAAGCACCCATACATGTGGAAAATATATTCAAGCATTGCAAGCATTTACCTCCTTTCTGTGTATGTGAATCTTTTTGCTTGAAACTATGAAAGACAAGATGCATACAAACATTAATACAAAATGATAATAACTAATATCATACATCCAGTGATCTCAGTAGAGCAGAGATATGAAGAAGGGTTTCAGAGAATGCTTAGTTTGAGTAATAGCACACTATCATAAATGAAGATGCTCTTATCACAAGTTTAAAACACGTAATCTCCCTTGGATTGCCTTTGTTTAATATTTAATAGTTAATATAAAGGTGTATTTTAGACTGTGCATAAAACCAAATGTTTGTTTCTGTGACTTAAGCAGACAGAAGACTGCATTCATACCCAAACACACAGACACAGACTCTCACACCACTCCTTTAGCAGCAGTTTTCCTCTCTCTGAATTAGCCTGCTGCAAGGATGTGATGAGAACTGACAGCTACTATGGACTGTTTGGACTGGATGTGATCCACTTGGCTCACTGCTGATCAAATCTCCAACAACAGACTATTAACTCCAAGCAAATTGTGCCAAGTAGGTTAAAGGGATCCTTGTCTGTTTTAATAACTGTGATATCTCAGTTTGTTGACAGAGTGTAAAAAGACTCATTTTGGTTAGCCTGATAGCAAAAGCACACAATCTGTCACAGTCTTTGTCTCTCCACCTCTATCTCAGCTTTTCCCCTTTTTTATCCTACTTTTTTAGTGTTGTTGTTTTTGTTTTTGTTTATTCCAAAATTCTACATAATGTTTTATTGAACGTTTTAAGATAATTTGTCCTTTTTTTTAAGACACACCTTCTACCATGCATAAGAATTAAGATTATATATGTACTTCAGAAAAAAAACCCACATTTCACCATATTGCATTCAACTCTTGCATTTACCCTTCATTCTAATTTGTGCTGTACAGTTATTTCATTTTTAACTTTAACTTTAATTTTTATATTTTATTTTATTTTATTTTATTCCTTCCTAGTTAAATTTACCCTTTTTAATTTTCATATTTATTTCCTATCTTATTCATAGCCTTTTCATTTTTCTTTAGGTCACGAGCAGTTGTGTAAGCATTTCACTGCATATCGTACTGTGTATGACTGTGTATGTGACAAATAAAATTTGAATTTGAATTTGAACTCAGTCATTAATCTGATGCAGTACATGCAAGTTATTTAAATATTTACGAGCTTGTCATCGTATTACATCTGTATCTGACTGACAGTGCTGATTTCACTGTGACAACACTTATTTAGTATGCATTTCTCTTCCTTAAAAGTAAAGGTAGAAAGCACAATGAACAAACAACACACAGCTGCAGTAGCTTGACAAAGAATGATAAAAGAAAAAAAAACAGTACACTGATGCCCATGATGTCCATGGAGTGTGGACTCGAGGCTGTCACTGCAGCGCATGTAATACATGATAGAAATTTTAATTATGAGCTGGGAACTTTTTGGCATGCCAAAATTCCAGTGGTGGATCCACCTGGGTTTAACCTTTTCCATTATCACCTGACATCTACCCCTTATATATGGTATTTCACAAATATTACATAAAAGGAAACATTATAACAGAAGATGTTTAATGCATGTAAGAGAGTTGATGTAAAAGGATACATGTTTTGTAATAATAATAATATTATTAATAACAACAACAATAATAATAAATTATTTGTCTTTTAAATGTGGATAATGCTTAAGTCTTAGTCTGATGTAAGAAAATATTCAGCAGAGCACTGAGGTGAATAAAACAAATATGAGGTAAAGGGCTGGCAAAGTTGTTCATCGTGCTTTAGTTGGGGCTCTGTCCTTTCAGTTGATGGTTTGGACGTGATGGATGTTTCTTTAGTGACAGTGAAATCAATGCATTCCACTGTTTCTACTGTGAGCTATCTGGAGCTCAAAAATATATATATGTTTGAGAGCAAACACTTAGAAACATTGCAGTGTTATATAGGACATAGTGATGTCTCACTCCTCAAAGATGTTTATTTCTAGACACAGTGTCCCAGTTATTCAGGATGATGTGTATTTGCTGTTTATCCAAGTAAAAATGGGTCTTGAAACATCCAGGGTCAGTCAAATCACAATAACATGTGTATTGTGTATTGCATAGGCTTTAGGAAAAGGAGACAAGGTCCACTCTTGTTTTATGGGAACAGTCTTTACTTGCTTGTCATGATGTCAACAGGGTAAGTAGTCAGAGTTAGGCTTTGTTAAACAGAGTGTCTCCTAGGACAAAAGTAGATTGGTATGTGTGTGTCTTTAAATTTGTGTGCATTTGATTGGGAGGGGACAAGATGGTGGTGGGTTTCTCAAAATTAAATGGCTTATCGCTTTCTTGTCAAAAGAAAAATCAATTGTGACATTCTCCTGACAGTGTACACCACATTTAATTAGCACAGAGATGCCTTGGAGAAAGCAAAATTATCCAGTAACTGAGGAGTAGACAGTGGTTGGTTTGGGCAAGGTGAAGAACAGTAATGCAGGATGCAAAAAGAGAGTAAATGGTAGATGATAGAAAGGCAACACAGGGGTCCAAAGTTGGAAAGTAGGAAGGGGGGAATGTAACAATAGAGAAGATGAAGTGAAAGAGGGAAAGTGGATGCAATGAGAAAGAAGAAACCAGGGCTGAGGCAAAAAGAAGAAGGGAGAAAAAGGGAGATTAGCGAGTAAGAGTAAGCTAAGTTTAATTCAGTTTTATTTATATAAAACCAAATCAAAATAACCAGACTGTGTCGTTCAATGTGAATATTAAACAAATGAGTAAGAATGCTTTCTTGTATTTCTGCAACATCTCCAAAATTAAAAAGTATCCTCTCTCCTCTGAGACAGGATATTCATGCATTTATTTCTTCTAGCCTTGACTATTGTAATTCATTATTATCATAAACACTCCCTGAAAAGACTTCAGTTGATCCAAAATGTTGCAGCTACAGTAGTGACAGGGACTAGGCAAAGACCATATCGGCTCACTCTTAAATCCAGAATCCAATTTAAAATCCTCCTCAAATACGAGGTCTTGTATAATCAGGCCCCATCTTATCTTAAAGACCTTATAGTACCATATCACCCCAACAGGGCACTTTGCGCTCAGACTGCTGGCTTACTTGTGGTTCCTTGGCTATTTCAATTTTATTTTATTTATACAGCGCCAAATCATAACAACAGTCACCTCAAAGTGCTTTATATTGTAAGGTAAACCCTACAATAATACATACAAAGAAAAACCCAACAATCATATGACCCCCTATGAGAATGTAGTGGAAATTTAATTAACAAAGTCAGCAGACATGGTCAACTGCAATCAACACTCTTTATTATTATGGGCGTATGAAAGAGAGAGCGCGCATCCAGCAAGTCCGTCAAGCAGACTCCTAGACAGAAGTGGAAGTAGAAGAAATTACAAACTGATCATACCATACAACACACGGCCCGCTATAAAACCCAGCGAAACACTCCACTACAATGGGCATGCTGTTTCATGCCCTTGCCATTATCAGCACCTGAACAAGGGGGGTTGTTTTCTTCAACTACTGAGGCCGAAATAAGTTCAGCTAGCTCTAGACTATTCAGTAGAAGTTTTCCGTTACAGTGTCACAACTGAGAATACGCAAAAGTGCTTACAACTTAAATGAAAATAATAGAAAATTTCAGTTAGAAGCAAGCACTTTGGTGACAGTAGGAAGGAAAAACTCACTTATAACAGAAAGAAACCTTAGGCAGAACAAGGCTCAGGAACAGTGTTGGGAAGTTACTTTAAAATAGTAACTTAGTTACATTACTAGTTACTTCTCTCAAAAGTAACTCAGTTACTTCAAGTTACTTGTTACTTTCAAAGTAACTAGTTACTAGGGAAAGTAACTTTGGTTTTACTCAGAATTCTCTTGTTAATGTGTT
>NW_005187599.1:173635-193000 GCF_000239375.1 Pundamilia nyererei
CACTGCCTGTGTGAACTTTTTCTGCTGCTTACAACACATCACCAAAGGGGGGCAGTGTAGCGCACACCAAACAACCAAAGAAGAAGCCACAAACTGAAGGGGTAATACTGCCCACTATTGGGAAACCTGAGAAATGCGCCAGCCAAAGAAACCCCACAAAGTAACAACCAAGGGGCAGAATAACTAACGTGTTCCTGATTTTGGCATAATAACTAGTTACCGTGCTCGTTACCACAATAATAACGTAGTTACTGTAACGCGTTACTTAATAACGCGTTAGTCCCAACACTGCTCAGGAATGAGCGGCTTTCTGCCGCAACCAGTTGGGGATGAGGGAAGGACGACAGGACAAAAGACATGCTGTGAAAGAGAGCCAGAGATTCATAACAGGTATGATTTAATGCAGAGAGGTGAAAGGGAGGATTCAGGGTCACCTGATCCAGCCCTAATATATGCTTTAGCAAAAAGGAAAATTTTAAGCCTAATCTTAAATTAGAGATAGTGTCTGTCTCCTGAATCCAAACTGGAAGCTGGTTCCACAGAAGAGGGGCCTGAAAACTGAAGCCTCTGCCTCCCATTCTACTTTTAAATACTCTAGGAACAACAAGTGGGCCTGCAGTATGAGAGCGCAGTGCTCTAAAAGGGTGATATCGTACTATGAGGTCATTAAGATAAGATGGGGCCTGATTATTCAAGACCTTGTATGTTAGGAGCAGGATTTTGAATTCAATTAACTGAAGCTTTTCATGGAGTTTTTAGGACGTCTTAAAACAGTAGTCCAGCCTAGAAGTAATAAATGCATGAATAGTTTTTCGGTGTCACTCTGAGACAGGATATTTTTAATTTTAGAGATATTGCAAAAATGGGAAAAAGTAGTCCTAAATATTTCTTTAATATGTGCACTGAAGGACATATCCTGGTCAAAAATGACTCCAAAATTCCTCACAGTGTTACAGGAGGCCAATGTAATGCTATCCAGAGTAAGAATCAGGTATCTAACCAGATTCTTACTCTGGATAAGATTTTCAGGGCCGAGTACAATAACTTCAGTTTTATCTGATTCTAGAAGCAGAAATTAAAGGCCATCCAGGTCTTTATGTCTTTAAGATGTTCCTGCAGTTTAACTAATTGGTGTGTGTTATCTGGCTTCATGGATAGATAAACTTGTCATCTGCATAGCAGTGAAAATGTATCCTATGCCTTCTGGTGATATTGCCTAGGGAAGCATGTATAATGTAAACAAAATTGGTCCTAGCACTGAACCCTGTGGAACTCCATAATTAGTCTTAGTGTGTAAAGAGGACTCTCCATTTACAGGAACAGTTGGAGTCTATCAAGTAGTAAATATAAAGTTTCTTTATATTTCTTTCTTTAGAGCTATTGATATATTATATATTTTTTATTTTCAATAAATTTGCAAGAATTTCAAGCAAACCTTTTCTACTTTTTCATTATGCAATATTGTGTGTATAGGGTATTGTATAGAGTAAAAAATTTGGAATAAGGCGGTAACATAACAAAATGTGGAACAAGCACTGGTTGGTTCTGGAATAATGGAATAATTGTTTTTCCTCTAAATATATTTGTTGCAATTATAACTCCCTTGAGACCAGAGTCTAAATGTGTAGTAGGGATTAAGTACTTTAACTTAAATACAGTATATTGAAGTTTCTGCATTTAAAATACAATATGAATAACGTCATTTAAAAAAAAGCAATGGAAAATTTTTGATTGAGCTCAACAAACAAGTGTAAACACCACAAAGTATCGATATTAAAAGCTACTTTAGGCTGCCCCTTGTCACAGGGGATAAACTGATAATACAGGAAAAACTCCCTGGGATGTTTAGTAGTTTGGAATTTCTTAAGTGCACTCTTAAGGTTCAGCTTTCTTCTCATTTGCAGCTAGCTGGTGCCTGCTCAGGTTCAGATCTTAAGTGCTCCTGAATTAAACAAATGAGTTCAGTGCACACAAAGGTTTACTCAAGTGAATGATGGAGGAAAGGGACACGACGTCCTCCTCTGGCATAGTGGAAACTCAGAGCAGCTTCTCAGGGTAAGGTGATCAGGTTTGGGGTGCTCCAACATCCCCTACACAGTGAAGAATTGCAAAGTAAATAGCATTTCATGGAATCTTAAAACCCCAGCCTATAGAAAACAGATATGTTATTGCCTTAAAATCATTTCAGTAGGGAGAGATCACTTGGAATGATTTAACATGATTTAATGCGACAGAGAAATTAATGGTTTTGGCTATTAGACTTTGATGACCCATCATGGCAGACCAAGACAGGACACCCGATTTACAGATTTACTTCCTACAATTTAAGTTCAAAGAGTCATGTACACAGATTTCTTTCATTTACTACAACAGCATTTCTTTATAATGTAGGATAACTGGTATTTACTGTCGTAATTGTGCTTCTTTTCTTATATTAAAATATCTCATTAACCCTAGAACACTATCGCTGGGTGATTTACACCCGAGAAAATACATTTACATGATTTCTCACTCCTGCAGCTGTTTGCGTGTCGAGGAGCCTGTGCCATCACCAGGGAAGTCTCAAATGTTCCAGGAATGGGTGGACCAAAGACCAGCTTTCCAGAGTCATTATTTTGTTTTAGGAGTTTTATTTTTCATTTTGTTAGACATGGCACAGTTGAAAGTAAAAGAAGACCACTCTAATTTGTCATGTGTTGTCATATTTTGATATATTTGATTACTGTTCATTGGTTATATTATACCGGGTATAAATCACCCGGCATTAGTGATCGTGTTACTATTTATAGCGATAGTGTTCTAGGGTTAATTAAATGTGTAGCTAAATTCTGTACACTGGCAGAAGAGGGAGTTTCACTGGTCCAGCTTAAATAACATCACAGTTTTCTGTAAGTGGCTCACCTTGTAGCCACTTTCTCTGTTGATGCTAATGTTGCTAGATGAACTTGACTTTACATTGTAATTAGTGCTATTATGGGTTGTTTTAAACCTTTATTGCTTTAATAAACTGAAAGAGAATTGAATTGTTTGTTTTTGTTGGTTACTTTTGTTCTGTGTTAGTGTACAGCTGCAGGTGCTGCCTTGCAATGCACCATCAGTGCCTATTATACTTTGTAGTATGTCTAAAATCACACACACTTAAAATTATGAGGCTAGATGTACCAAGTAAACTATAATGTATGATAATGTGCTATTATTCACTAGAGTTCACTTTAAAGCTAAACGCACATAAAATCCATGTTAAAATATATATGGCTGATGTTTTACAAGCATAACTGATGATTAAATAAAACCTCAAAAAGTCACAATATATAAGATATAAAAAGATATGATACTCTGTGAAAACTGCAGCACTAAAATAGGCATTGCATTAAAGTATAGATTTATTAATGTGTTAGAGAGGTATTTTGATAGTTCATTTTAAATGAATAGCCATTGAATACTGGTATTTATTGATTTAATGCAATAACATCTCTGTTTCATACAGGCTGGTAACATGAAAATACCATATGATTAAGAAGACCCATGCTTTTTTTCACCTTCTAATCCTGAGGAGCTGCTCAGAGGAAGAGGAGACTATGCCCTTTTCTTTCATCATTTACCTGAGTTCACCTGTGTGAAAGCACAGCACCAAACAACCTAACTTATTTTTTTAATTCAGGAGCAATTTAGAGCTGAACCTGATTGAATTGGCTTATCTGAGTAAAGCTAACTGACTACAAATCAGAGGAAGGTTGAAACTAACCCTTTTCTTGAAAGTTTAATAAGACTTTTTATAGGTGTTTTCTTTATAAATGGTCCTCACTTTGATGAATTTGGCCAGATTTCTAGAAATGAGAGCTGCCGCTTCCAAAGTGGGAGGGATGCCAACTCTCCTAACAAGACCAGGTTTTTCCCAGAGAGTTTCCCAGTCATCTATAAAGCCCACATCATTTTTGGACACCCCACAGACAGACAGCAATTAATGGAGAACATGCGGCTAAACACGGCATTACTCATCCAACTGAGGAGTGGATAAGTGACAACTACAGAGTCCGACTTGTTTAATAAAGTTACACCGACTCAGTATTAATTTTGAAAACCTACTGACACAGCCAGGTGTCGTTACTGCCGAGATTATAAGAATTTAATGAAATGTATGTTTATTCCTAGCCTGCACTTTGAGTTTCTTCAGTGTCACCTGCTCTAGGCCCTAGAGGACAATCAACTATGGTTGGTTGAGTCTCTAGTTTCACATCTTGAGTATTAGGCTTATATTCTCATTGACAGAAGCTCCTTCAATATTAAAAATAAATAAACAAATAAATAAAAAAGTTTTAGCTGATTGAGTTTGTTAGGTGTGAAAACTGATTTCAATTTAGCTTTTTGTTTTCTGTCTGTTTATGGTATGTGCTGTATACAGCTTTTTTCTTAGGGCACATAGCTTAACATAATAATTAAAAGACCAGTCACTGATAAATTGTTTGTGCCAAGAAAGTTTACATCTTTTTTTTTTCTTTTTTTTTGGTTTCTTAGTGTTCTTTATTGTCAGGTCTCAACTGTTATGAGTTTCACCCCCAACTTGTGCTCAGTATTTCCATTTAGGTAGTTTCTCATTTCTGATAGAAGGATAACGATAGAAGTTAGATTAGATTCAGCTGTCTTGTTACTCTCCTGTTTTCAAATCATTAATTACCTTGCCCTCAGTCTTGTCTTGGAACTATTGCTTCATTAGTGTTTTTCTTTTTTTTTAAGAAAAAGAGAAAGGGAAAAAAAGAGAAAAGGAAGAAAAGAAAAGAAGAGAAAGAAAAAAGAAAGAAAGTTTACATCTGCAAACTGCTCCTGCTGATCCTCATTCCCGCTGCTTCACAATCGGCCGCAAACCGTTCCAGTGCGAGCTGGAGGCCCTCACCCGATGAAGCCAACAGAACCACATCATCCGCAAAAATCAGAGATGAGATTCTGAGGCCACCAAAGCGAAAGCCCTCCGCCACTTGGCTGCGCCTAGAAATTCTGTCCATAAACATTATGAACAGAACCGGAGACAAAGGGCAGCCCTGGCGGAGCCCATCACCCACCGACTTATTGCCGGCAATGCGAACCAAGCTCTTGCAACGGTTGTATAGGGATCGAATGGCCGTAGCAATGGGCCAGACACCCCATACTCCCGCAACACCTCCCACAGGACACCCCGAGGGACACGATCGAATGCCTTCTCCAAGTCCACAAAACACATGTAGACTGGTTGGGCAAACTCCCATGCACCCTCAAGTATCCTCGAGAGGATAAAGAGCTGGTCCAGTGTTCCGCGACCAGGACGAAAGCCGCATTGTTCCTCCTGTATCTGAGGTTCGACTGACGGACGAACTCTCCTTTCCAGCACCCTGGCATAGACTTTCCCAGGGAGGCTGAGGAGTGTGATCCCCCTGTAGTTGGAACACACCCTCCGGTCCCCCTTCTTAAAGATGGGGACCACCACCCCGGTCTGCCAGTCCAGGGGTACTGCCCCTGATCTCCACGCAACATTGCAGAGGCGTGTCAACCAGGACAGCCCTACAACGTCCAGAGCCTTCAGAAACTCGGGGCAGACCTTATCAACACCAGGGGCTCTACCACCAAGGAGTTGTTTAACTGCCTCAGTGACCTCGCCCCCGGAAATTGGCGGGTCATTCCCCTCATCCCCAGACTCTGCTTCCTCCTCGGAAGACGTGTCAGTGGGATTAAGGAGGTCCTCGAAGTATTCCTTCCACCACCTGACAATTTTCTCAGTCGACGTCAGCAGTGCTCCGCCAGCACTATACACAGTGCAGGTAGAGCACCGCTCTCATCGATACCTGTCGGCTGCCTCCGGAGTCCCACAGACTAACCAAGCCCGACAGGACTCCTTCTTCAGCCTGGTGGCTCTCTTCACCTCTGGTGTCCACCATTTGGTTCGGGGATTACCACCACGGCAGGCACCAACCACCTTGCGGCTGCAGCTCAATGCAGCAGCTTCGGCAATGGAGACGCTGAACATGGTCGATTCGGACTCAATGTCCCCAGTCTCCCTCGGAATGCTGTTGAAGCTCTGCCGGAGGTGTGCGTTGAAGATCTTACGGACTGGGGCCCCTGCTAGCAGTTCCCAGCACACCCTCCCTACGCGTTTAGGTGCACCAGGTCTGTCCAGCGTCCTCCCCCGCCACCTGATCCAGCTCACCACCAGGTGGTGATCAGTTGACATCTCAGCCCCTCTCTTTACCCGAGTGTCCAGAACATATGGTCGCAGGTCTGGTGATAAGACTGCTGATACGATTACAAAATTGATCATCGACCTGCGGCCTAGAGCATCCTGGTGCCACGTGCACTTATGGACACTCTTATGTTCGAACAGGGTGTTCATTATGGCCAAACTGTGATTAGCACAGAAGTCCAATAACAAAGCACCGCTCAGGTTCAGATCAGGGAGGCCGTTCCTCCCAATCACGCCCCTCCAGGTCTCGCTGTTGTTACCCACGTGAGCAATGAAGTCTCCCAGCAGGAAAACAGAGTCTCCAGGTGGAGCACCTTCCACCTGGAGTACCCAGGGACTCTAAGAAGGCTGGGTACTCCGAACTGCCACTCGGCACATAAGCGCAGATGACAATGAGGACCCGTTCCCCGACCCTAAGGCGCAGGGAACAAACCCTCTCATCCACCGGGAAAAACCCCAACGTACCAGCAGCAAGCCGAGGGGATATTAGAATACCCACCCCAGCCCGCCGCCTCTCACCAGGGGAAACTCCAGACTGAGACAGAGTCCAGCCCCTCTCCAGGAGACTGGTTCCAGAGCCCAAGCCATGAGTAGAGGTGAGCCCGACTATATCTAGCCGGTACCTCTCAACCTCACGCACTAACTCAGGCTCCTTCCCCACCAGAGAGGTAACATTCCATGTCCCTATTGTTAGTCTTGGCAGCCTGGGGGTCAGTCCACCAGGGCCTCCGCTCCTGGCCGCCACCCGGAACACAATGCACCAGACCCCTATGGCGCCTCCTGCGGGTGGTGGGCCTGCGGGAGGATGGGCCCATGTCTGGACTAAGGCCCGGCCACCAGACGATCACCCTCGGGCACCCTCCCTGGGCCTGGCTCCAGGGCGGGGCCCCGGTAACCCTATCCCGGGCAGGGTAAACTGTTCTCTCAATGTTCTTTTCATAAGGGTCTTCTGAATCACTCTTTGTCTGGTCTCTCACCCAGGACCAATTTGCCATGGGAGACCCTACCAGGGGGCAAAAGCCCCCAGACAACATAGCCCCTGGGATCCCTGGGACACACAAACCCCTCCACCATGATAAGGTAGCGATTCAAGGAGGAGACAGGACAACCTTTTAAAAAGATGCAACACAGGAGGGGTTACAGATTTCAAATATATGCTTATATAAATAAGCAAAATTTATGTTAAAAATATTTGCTATAACTGAAACTTTTCTACGACCATATTCATCTACAGTGTTTCCTGTTTTCATGCTGTGAAAATGTGTTTTACTAACAGTTCTTGTGATTTCAAGAAAAGCTAGTTAGCCTTCTGCATCCAGTTACATATTTTGTGCTTTTGCTTTCTGGCCATTGTTCTCCAGATCCCTTTTTCAGGAAGATATGTCACATACATCAGTGTCCCAGCCGAATACAAAATCTTGAGATGTTTTCTAGAAAGTTGTTCCAAAATCTTGCTCAGTCCAAACCTATTCTTTAAACCCATTTCAAATTAATTTTTGAAAAGTTAACGCTAAAAGCTGCAAAAATGGGTTGCTGTAAAATGCTTTACAGAGTCATTTTTTTACATATGTATGAATTCCCAAAGTCCAGAAGTCTGTTTGTCTCCTTCTCTGTCTCCTTCTCTGTCTCCTTCTCTGTCTAGAGATTTGTAAACATGATGGTACATGAGGGTAAATGGCTGATGCTTTTTTGATCCTATCCTATACTATTTGAACATTCCTATGAGCCTAATTCACCTAAACATATATTCCTACAAGGACATGCTTTTTCTTATGGCTATGGCTTTTATCTAACATCATATTCTCGCACTCTAATTACAGCAACTGAGTATTTGGTGTACTTGCATGTACATGCAGATACAGCACCACTGAGCATCTGGTGACCTTCTGACTGGTAGACAGTCCTCTCCTGAGGCACAGCCACCCTGAGGTGACACATTACAGATGAGACCTCCTCAGAAAAGTTGAATGAAACAATCGGGCATCAACACAGACTGCTTTCTTAGGCTGACATGATAGAATCTACTGTTGCACAATATTTTATTTATTCTAATTGACAGCATGTTGTGGTGCTGCATTTGAAATCTTTTTAGATCAAATATTAAAGGGAAGTGGCACACCTCTGGCCAAATGGTGATAACCTCAGGTGTGTGTGATCTGACTGGTTCTGCCACTAAACTCGTGTTATTTATACATTATGGTATAATTACTTCACTTTATTTATTAACTCTTCTTACAACTTTTCCTTTTAGCTCAGTTTTTGAAATTGCACATCTTTTGCATTTAAATAAACCCACTGACTAAAGTGAAAATCTCTAAACACAACGAGGTCAACTAATGATTTTTTTCTTTATATGATACACCAAGATATAACAGAGTCTATGTGCAGTTTGGTTTTACTTGATCAAAATACATGATAAAACTTTACTGAGATAAACAGCTTTTGATGTGAAATTAACAACATGTGTGATGCCAGAAAAAGGTTTGACAGGCAACAACACAACTTAATGAAAAAGGAAAATAACTAAATTTAAGGTGAAATTGTTTCAGCTTACCCACAGGCTAATCTTAACCCATTCTTCCCTATAAACCTGTGATTGGTGTTTGCTGGCTTTTGTGCTGCTGTGCTGTCAGTCAGACCCCAGGCCTCCATCTGGATAACTAGCAGAGGTGTGAACATGGATATCAACAGTCTCCTTCATCGCCCTTCACCGCAGGCTGCGCTTTAGAAAAGGTGCTATGGTAAGTTGCCTGGACCATAAAGAATAAGATCAGTGTCATTGGAGTCTGAATCTCAATAAGTTGTGTAAAAATGGATTTATGTTTCTGCCTGAAATGTTCAAAATTCTTTTTTTCTCTCTTCACTTTCCAGTCAGCACAAATGATTGAAACTGATGGCTGCCCTCCTTCATCCAGGGCCTCTTATTGTCACAGGTCCAACCCTCATTATTTTATGTTTTTTTATTTTCAAATGACAAATTTATTTCTGATATATGTTCAAGAAAAATCCATTTAAACCTAGTTATAAATACTTTGAACCCTATTAGATTGCAAATATTCTTTCATGTTTTTTGGTGTCAAATAAAATCAACTCACATTTTTAGCAAATTCTCATTTAATGACAGGGTGTTGGCTTGGTTGCTACAATGTCTGAGAGGAGTTTCCATGTTTTGGAGACTCAGCCAGTAGTTTGATGGTGTTGTACCCTCACTGGGATCTTTGATAATCAGAATTGTTTTGCCCTGTGATAGCCAGTCTGGATCAGCACCTGCTGTTAACACCACCCTTATTTGTGCTGCCAGGCATCCATAAGCTTCTTCAGACAGTAGGCATGGATCATATCATGTGCTGGTGCTCTCCATCTCTTCATTCTAGAGACTCACTGTATGTCTTCCTACGCGTGTGACTGGTTCTTCTTCTGGGAAGTTGTGGTCTGCTCTTAAGTCAGCCACCTGGCATTTTTTTTCACAGAGGTTTTTTCTAGTATTGCCCAGTTTTAGATCTGGGTGGGGCTGCTGTTGTATCATTGTTCCCTTTTAGCAGAGAGTACAACCTGGGTGGACCTTTGAAGAGCAGTGCATTTATTATCTTGCACTTTTCTTATATATCACTACAGCCAAGTGACCAGAGTTGTGAGCCTGTGATTGGCCATTTCTAGAGCCTCAATCTTGTTGTAATTTCTATTCAACCATGACATCCAAATTAACCAACAAACATCATATTGGACAACCAACCTCCTTGAACTCAAATATTTATCAATCATTTAGTGAAAATTGTAATGATTTGTAATTCTCTCTTCCGGGTGCTTGAGCAGGTACTCGGGTGTATGGTGGAACAGATGCTGTAGGAAATAATAATATTAGCTGAAAATGTGATTGATTGTTGTGGTTTACATAAGTGTGACTGTATTTGTGCAATTGTGAATTGTGGATGATGATTTATAGTGTAGCAACCACTCACCTCTTTTCTCCTTCTCGTTCCTTCCTGTCCTCTCAGAGTGTTCAAGCTAATGTGTCCCTGCAGGTCTGAATACTGTTTGAAGGTTCTTGTAGTTGAGTGAGGGAAATGGGGTTTTCCTAGGTGTTATTTGGGATTTGTAGGGTTATTTGTTTTATATGTTAAAAAAAAGTGTTATAGATAGATTTAACTATAAAATGTAATATATAAAATGGCGAATGGTCTTGTTGGTAGAGTGTGGGAACACCCATGGCAGATTATGAGGAGGATGTGGCTTATAAAATGTGGGTATAAAGGGCTGCCAGTTGCTATTTAAGAAGGTTTTTTTTGCTGCAGGTAGAGCCACTCCATTATGTTTGGAAAATGGAAGTTCAAGTAACGCTCCATCCATTTCATATTGTCAGTCCTTGTCCATGTGTACCTTGTTCCAGTAGCCCACTTTCATTCAGTATGTTCTCAAGATGTGTTCTCTCAACAGCTGATGTGGACCTTGTTAAGCTGGGTAAAGTCAGCATGGGGTAGCATAGGTGGCAGAGCCTGGGGACTCTCACTAAATGCATGGCCTTGGCTTTTGATGAAGAATAGGATTTGACCCATAAAGACAGTTATGTTGCAAACATATAATAGTGATATCTCAAATACTTTGAAATTCACACACAGACACAGTGTTATTTCTATCCATTTTATTGAGATATTTTTGAAGTAATACTACACAGGGGACTGTTGTAAGACAGGAGGAGTGTGCAAAGTTTTCATAATATTGCACACACTTTATCTACCACACATATGCCTTTCACACCAATACAATGGTCAGGCTATGACTTTACAACAAGTAATTATTGAATTAATAAGAGGATTAACTAAGCATCTCATTTCATCTACACTCTTCCAGAAAACAAAGAACATATTATATCAATACAGCATTTACAGAAGATTCCAGTATGAGCAACATTTTCAGACAGTCCTTGCATGACACCGTATTGTTGTCATTTTGTTATGTCTGCATAGTATTTCCGGTTTACATTGCAGTTCAAATATACCATATGAGCAGTATGCACTCACATTTGTACTAACTTCAGGGACTGTAAAAACTGCACTAGAAAGAAAAGTGATCTTGGACAAAGGCACAGGAAATGACAGTTTTTAAATACTTGGATACCACTGATGCTGATAACACCATATTAATATTTGTAGGTATGTATGACACTTGTTTACATGCTATATAAATACAAAGGTTTTGTTAGAAAATAGGCCATGATAAGTTGTGTTCAGCACTTATGGCTATGATATTAGTTGGTAGACCAGAAACTCTTAATTTGATTGAGAAAGATGCAGCTTTAGTGAGGCTATGATACGACAAGCACCGATGCATTTCTATTCCAGGGTGTCAGATACTGTTTTGATAGATTGCCGACATCTTCAAATTACACGTTTGTTTGTCTTTAGCAACTCCTTATTCACTGTTTCTGAATTTCATTTTGATCTGTTTATGCTGCCGTTTAGATAATGTACCATGCATCTTCTTCCTTTCCAGTTCCACCTCATCTCAGGGCAGTTCATAAAAAAAAATTAGACTCTTGATTGACCAGTCACAGTTTTTCATGTTTAATCTTTTCTTCCAAATTCTCTCTTTATTGAAATGTAATGCAACAGGGTCCTTCACAGGTGCAGTTGTATCACAGCTGCCTGACGCCCTTGGGAATGAGAACTGACTGCCTAAGACTTAGCAAACATGGTTACCAGGGCACCCTACGTTTCCTCTAAAGCCAAAAGAGGAAGTTCCAGGGAGATTCGCAACCACCCGAAAACTCCCTGCTTGCAGGCTGAACATTGATGGGTCAAGTATGCCAGCATACATTTACCTGCAAACCTGCAGTTTGTGATTTTATTTTTAAATTTACTTTCACTGTGTTTTAAAAAAAAACCTTGGTGCAAAAAAAAGCCAAACCAAAAAAGAAAAAAGAAAAAGAAATTGATACACAGAATAACAATTATTCTAGGTCCCCTTAAGCATATGCAGAGAACTTTCTGTGTGAATTAGGTGAGAAGGTCTTGGTGAGAAGACCTTGGTGAGAAGGTCTATTCCATAATTTCATTAAGGCTATCATGCCAGTAATGTAGTGTGAAAGGATATTAAAGCAATTTACAAAACGATTTTATACATATTCATGATTACACCTTTAATTTAAACTTTATTCAATGTAAAGAACCTCTAATATCGCCAGTTTTTAATACAATTCTTTGATAAGATTACGGTTGTCAAGCAATTATTTCTGCTGGTACAAACACAAGTCTATATGTCAGCCAACAACCCATTAAAATATGTTGTAGTCTACATGCTTTTTAAAGTGACTTATACTGTGAAATATGGTGTATCGAGATCATGTATGACATTTTACCATCTGTTATTTGTCTAATCAGTACCAGCATCTCTTTGAAAAAGACAAAATGCATAAACATAAAATTGTGAACATTTGTCTGCGCTGTCTCGGTCATCTTCATTTGTAGACTAATCAGTTGTACACTGTTAAAACTGTTCAGAAATTGCAAAACCTTTCAGAG
Source organism: Pundamilia nyererei (assembly GCF_000239375.1). Classification (NCBI taxonomy): domain Eukaryota; kingdom Metazoa; phylum Chordata; class Actinopteri; order Cichliformes; family Cichlidae; genus Pundamilia; species Pundamilia nyererei. The sequence goes on from NW_005187599.1 coordinate 186,362, forward strand.
TTTGTGCATAGTCACTGCACCTACACCAGACAAGCAATAGCAGCCATACAAACTGCTGTTAAAATTACAAAAAACAAAAAAATAATTTCCACTTGCTTTTAGCTTGTGTATAGACTGTAAGGACAGAACTGATCTATGCTAGATGCAGAGACATCAAACTGACCTCCTCATTAGACTGGAGAGACTGGGACATGACATGAAGTTTTGAGTCAAACGTCTTCCAGTAAATGCAATCCTACATTTATACATCAACATTCCCATCGCCAGGTATATCAGATAGTATATATTTAACTGAGTGTTGCATTATATTGGGTCCAAAAATGGGAAATAACATGACAAACATGAGTTTTAAGGTGACTAGGAGTGAAACACAAACTACTATTCTTCTGTATATGGAGCAAAAACATTTGCATTCATATTTGTTCTGATTGTGCTGTATATACCATTTCATTTTTCCATTAAACTGCTTTTATTTTTTTTTAGATATAAACAATGAAATGGTTCCAACTTGTAAAACCAAAAACACTAACAATCAAATCAAAAAATTTAGCATCAGCAGACTTAACTGGGCTTAGTTGTTGTTTTCACAAACAACTTTCTTAATGTCATGTTTATATTTGATTTCCTCTTTTCCACATTTACTTTGTTGATTTAAATGTTTGCTGGATTTGTTGACATGCTGCCTGTGATGATGTCAGATTCATGACAGAATTGTCTTCAAACTTCCAACCCCTGAAACGCCCTCCACCCCCAAGCTAACCACCATTACCCCACAAATTCTACTATTGGAACAAGCATGTCAGTGTTAATTATGACATGATAGTATACAGACAGGAAATGTTTACAAAAAAAGTTAAACAATTAATTTTCCTGTCGAGAGATACTTTCAACAAGTATCATGAGAATAGCAAAACATAGGAAATACATTATGCAGCTTTCTCTTGGTTTCTCCACAAAAGTTTTTAAAAAATTACATTTGAAGAAGATGATTTGTGGAAGCGCTGAGCCAGAAGGCCAATAATTGAAAGCCAAAATGTAGTAATTATAGTTTAATCAGCGTAGATAATGAATCCAGAGAATGTGCTGTACTTGTTGTTGTTGCCTCCGTGAGCTTTTCCTCCATCTAGTTTAATGTAGACCTCATCTCCTGGCTCTAGATGCAGAACAGCACTGTTACTGGCATAGTCGTAGTTCTGGTCTGCATCCTGGGCTATGGCACTGGCACGTACCTACAGAAATACGTGAAATGCAGATACACACACAAACAGACAGAGTTGTGTTTCATCATGAGGACAATAAAAGGACTTACATTATATTTCATAGAGACTTACTACTATTTGTCTACCCCTGATTTTAATCAAGTCTCGTTTCAAAATGTAATGTGTAAATGTAATTATTTACATTAAGAGGAATTTTAGTTTGTCCCCAAAATGGATGCAGGTCCCCTGTAATGTGATTGTGTAAAAAGATGTATGTCAACAACATGAGTAATAAGAAAAAGAAAAAATAGAGAAGCATACATATTAAGTGAGCATAAAAGCTCAAAAGAATTAGAGGGGAGCTACTGGCTTTAAAACAATAGAACAGTCAACCCCATGTGTTGTGGTACCTGTGGATAATTTGAGGATAAGCCCTAGCTATTCCAAGAAATCATGTCATTATAAAATAGTGTAATATAGTACATATAGTATGGCATACAGCTGGGCTCATCTATTCAATTCAATTCAGTTCAATTCAATTTTATTTATATAGTGCCAAATCACAACAACAGCCGCCTCAGTACAGGGCGGAGGTAGAGAACTTGTCCCACTGGTGCTTAGAAAATAACCTGACGCTGAGCATCCATAAAAGAAAAGAACTCATAATGGACTTCAGGAGACACTCCCACTCCCCTCTTATTATATATGGAATCTGTCTACACCTCCAGGTTTCTGGGCACGGTTATCCCTGCCGATCTTACCTGGACCCACAACACCTCATTAGATATCCACTTTGCTCTAACAGTTAGCAGTTAGACCAGTAAATACAATTATGATCAAACGTTTAAGACCACTTAAAAAATGGCCAAAAAAAACCCCCATATTTTGCATGGTTGGATCTTAACAAGCTTCCAAGTAGAGCTTCGACATGGAAGAGGAAGAAATGGGAGTGAGACAAAACATTTTTTGAACATGCAATTTATTGAAAACAACACTTAAACTGAAACAGGCTCTGCTCATCAAAAAGATCAGTAGAACCTCTCCTATGAATTTTCCCCCCCAATTTTGTGGTATAATCACGACCACTAACCCTAACTGAAAAAAGTGCAGGCCTTACAGTTAGTAACCCTAACTGTAAGGCCTGCACTTTTTAGATCTTGTTTTCAACTGATGGTTTTAAAATCAAAACAGAAATCCAAATCTGACTGATGGCATGTTATAGCTTATACACAATGGAGAAAACCGGGAACAGTAGTTAACTTTCTCGGGAGTGGCAGCCTACCAAGATTACTCCAAGAACATATCAACAACTAATTCAGATCACAAAAGAACCCAGAACAACATCTGAATTGTATGAAGGTATGGTCTACATTAAGGTCAGGACAGGTTCCAAGGGGAAAACCACTGCTGACCGAGAAGTTTTTGGATGGCATTTTGGATAAAATGAGGAATCATCAGGGATGATCTTTTATGAATTTCTGAAATCTGGTGTCTGCATTTTCTGGGAGATTTTGCAGTGGTTTGAGATTAAACTGCACACATGTAGAGCAGAGTCAGAAGAGGAATCTGGGCAGAATCTCATGTTAACTATCAAGGATGATTCGTAATAAATTTTTTATTTTTGATATGGGTGTTATTATACTTCATTAACTTTGTTCAGTTTGAGCAGAATTGTCCGTTTTACCTCAACGAAAAGTGCAGAAGCTTGAGATGAAACTCAGCACACAGTGTATAGGAATGTGAGAATTTCATGTCAACTATCAAGGATGATTTTTTTTAGTCTAGTCTTATTTAACCTCCTGGACCTGGCGTCCACATATGTGGACATCACATTTTGGGTTATTTAGACCAAATTACTCAATTTTGCTCTACAAGGACCTGATATCCACTTATGAGGACATTATACTGCCACTGTTCTATTGAAATTTTAAACGAATATCCTCATATGTGGCTCTCATTTTTCTTAGAAAACAAAATTAGGTTAAAAAAAAAGTCATTCTATGCCCAAATATCACAGAGAAACTAAAAATGCATGCCCTGGAAGAGTTTGGGTCTCAGGAGGTTAATTCACTTTGTTCAGTACAATTAGAATTGAAATAAATTGAAATAATCGTTTATAATATTTTCCAGGAATATTCAACGGATATCAAGTGAAATTCACCACAAACGTAATGCAGATTACATTGAAGATTTGAATTTATTTCTAACGGAAGCTGATCATGAACAAAAAAAGTTCATTACCAGGAAAATTCAGAAGAAAAATTAAAAAAAGCACATCTTGCTACTGAAATGTAATTTCTCTTAATTTCCTCAAAATAACACGAGCCATGTCTCACCCTCTCCCTCCTCCCCCTATACACACACTTTCCCCTATCTCTCTCTCTCTTTCACCCACACACACACCCTGATTTTCGTCTTTAAATACACAACAACAATATATCTAATTTTCTGTCTGTTAAAGAAGTAATCAGCAACAAAAGAGAAGCTTTAGCTTTTAAATGACTGGTGCCCTGAGGCCAAAATGCTGCAAGCCTGACTGCTCATCATTGCAAGTCAAGTTCATGGCCTGGCTGCTGCAATGGGGTCTAATTCACTCAGCTTTAACATCATTTTGGGTTCTTGACTACCTTTGCATGAGCTTGCTGTCTGTGCACATGCTTCCAAAGAGTTCGAGTTGTGTTAGCAGTATTATGCAGTTCCTATTGTCCTATACATACTTTGCATTCCACAATACAACCTTTGGAATAAAACTACAATATCCAATCAAAAACTGTTCTGCTATTTTCCTCTTCTTGGCACGTGAACTGACATTAGCTGATTGTAGCCCAACCAGGCAGAAAGAAAAAAACAAGAGTCAGTTTGAGTTCTTTTTTCCCCTTCCTATCCACCATGTGTGCTTGTAACTAAAGAGCCTTTGAAACGCAGGTAATGATATAATTGTACCTTTAATGTAATTACTGGGTTTAGTCCCTGTATAACTGAAAAATGTAGTAACACATTACTTTGGAAGGCCTTAAACCCAACACTGACTGTGGATTAATGAACTCCAGTGGACATTTAAAGACAATACATAGAATTCTTTGTGTGAAATAAATTAAATGGTAAATGGCCTGTATTTGTATAGCACTTTACTTAGTCCCTAAGGACCCCAAAGCGCTTTACACTACATTCAGTCATCCACCCATTCACACACTAAATATTAAATATTAAAATGTAGTCACAATAACAGTGGAAGAAGAATAATTACTCCAAAACAGTATACTGAAAAGTGAAAAGGAAAATATAAATTTACAAAAACAGAGGTGATTGTCATGGAAAATTTATTTTACCTAATGTATATTTTGTACAAATTGTCTTTTGTATGAAGACTCTAAGCTTTGCTCAAGGCCATGACACACTTTGTTACCAAGCTGGTGCCGACATGACAGTGAGCACTTCACTCACTGTCGAATAGCGAATAGACAAAGATTGCATCGACACGACAGAAGCTGTTACAATTTTGCCTTTTTGTCAATGCTGGTACGAACACTGTTCATGCTGTATTGATCCCATTGCAAAGGTTTTAACTTTCTTTCAATAAATCTCAGAAAATCAGTTGGGTTTCAATGCTCAAATTATTTTTCTACAACAGCGATGTGGCTGTGAAGGCAGATGTCGTTAAATATCTCATCATCGTATCACATATAATTAATTGGCACATGACTACTGCATTGTTTTTATACCCAGGAAAGGAGAGAGAAGGGGATGAGAGAGCAGTGAAGATTAAAATTGCAGCAGATTGATACCAAAAGAGCAGGAAAGGTGAAGAAAAGATAAACATTCAAAAGACAAGACAGAGATGGCCACATTTAAAAAGTCCCATTATGACACCATAGAAGCAGAAGCTCTGGTAAAGTTGGCAAACAATGCTGAAGAATTCAAATCGCACTGATTGTATTATTTCAGTAGAATTCTGCAAGAGACAGCCTAATACTTACAGTGTTTGATATTTTATTTTAATTTTGCTCAAAAATATCGTGAATAACTTTAGAAGAGGTGCTGTTAATGCTTTCAGGGCTATGCTCAGCCCCAAGTGTTTCAAGTCAAACCTTAAAAGAAGAGAGGTCCCTGTATCTTAAACCCAAACTGTTAGTTCCACCAGGTGAAGGCTCCTCCTCCAATTCTATTTTTTTCTAAATAGGGTTGGCAGCAATGAAATAAGTCGTGAAATTGAGCTTGCGCTATAATAACTTATCATCAATATGGGTGTTTAAGTTTACCATCACTAAGTTTTATAAATTAGTGAAACTTCTGGTTGAAATATATCCGTAGATTTACTGGGTGGGCCTGGACCCCATAGGCCCCTGCATAACACTGATGCCACCCACAGGTCCCCAGTCTAGGAGCTAAATGCTCCGTTAAGATAACAGAGTCCAGTTAGATCTTTAGGCTTTGACATGTTTTTATTATTCAAGATTTGTATGTAAGGAGAAGGAAGTTGAATTCAGTTCTGAACTCAACAGGGACTCAGGAGTTATGGGGAAATATGGGCTCCTGTTCTAGTCCTAGTTGTTACTCTTGCTGCAGGATTCTGGATCAACTTTTCAACTGAAGACTTTTCAGGGAGCATTTTAAGCAGTCTGATATTAATGAATTACAATAATCCAGGCTAGAAGTAATACATGCATGGTGTCAGCCTCTCGGTTCTGAGTTCTTCTTATGCTTTGTGTTGTTTTTGTTATTTGTTTTATTTTGTTAGTCTTTTGTCTCGTGTGAGCTGGGTTTACTTTTTTTTCTTGTCCAATCTTCTGAGAGGAAGAGAAGGAGTAAAAAATCTGATTTCAGCCATAAACTGAACCCCCAGCTCAGAAATTGTAAACTGCCAGTGTTTCTTCAGACTTTAGTCATTCAGCCTAATAAATGATACCCAATGAGAGTCAATAGGGGAACAAGCTGTTTGTTTGGCATTGGCAAAGAAGAACTGGCAAGTTTTCCATGGGTACAACCCACCCATGCTCAACTCAACTCATGCTCAACCCAGAAATGCATTTTAGTTACAGAAAACAAAGACTTTCCTAGATTTGTTGCCAAGAAGCATTGTTACAATAAAGAAATATTTCATCAAACACCAATTTCCTTACCTTTTGTGCTAAATTTAGTTCATTATTATTATTAGTAGACGTAGCATACATTTCATTTGTTGGAGCTTTAGGCGTCACCTCATAACAAAAAGCAACACGAACAATATTAAAAGTAGAGATGGACCGATCCGATATTACATATCGGTATCGGTCCGATACTGACCTAAATTACTGGATAGAAATTACGGAGAGAAATAAAAAATGTAATCCGATCCATTAAATATCAAAAAAGCACCTCACAAAACTTGCGACACGGCGTAACTCGGCTCGTCGGAGCAGTGTGCTCACGTGATAGAGCGGCTGTGTGTATTTCAAGGTTC
>NW_005187599.1:193693-194607 GCF_000239375.1 Pundamilia nyererei
TCTACACCAGGATCTTTTTCTACACAGCTGACGGCTGTAACTGTGCAGGGGCGGATCTAGCAAAGTTTAGCCAGGGGGGCCGATAGGGCATGAACAGGGAAAAGGGGGCACAAAGACATACTTTTCTTTCTTATTCTCATTTAAAATGTCTAGCTTTTAATAAATAATTATCTGAATCTTATACCCAAAGTTTTAATCTTATGTAAAATATAAGGACATAAAAAAGTGGTATCGTGCAATCTCTAATTAAAAGATGGGGAAAATAAAAATATAAAACATACAGAACATATAAAACAGGGTGATTATTGATGATATGCTAACTGATATTAATTGTGTCAAAGTGCTGTGTCCTTGATTCCAATGTTAGTCAGACATTTTAACAGAAGACTGTGAAAGAAAAACAAAGTACCAAATTAAACCAAAAAAAACAATGCAAACTATAAACTCTCTAGGTAACTAGTGGGCACAAAGACCAGAAAGCAGAGTAACACTAGGTAACTGAACATTATGAAGGACAAGGAGAGACTGGGACAACATATACACAGGAGGGTGATTACGGAAAGGGGAAACAAATGGAAAACATGCCAGGAGCAAATCAAGAATAACAAGACAAGGGAAGTTAGACTCAACACAAATAAATTAATGCCAATACTGCAACTAGGACATGCAAACCTGACAGCGTGATAGACACGGAGACAAAACAGAGAGACCAGTCAGACAAGGTGAAGGAATTACAAACACAAAGCACTGGGTCCAAAACACAGGATCCTAACAAATTAATTAGTAACCGTATTTTTTGGACTTAAAATCCTTTTAATTTTCTCAAAAATCGACAGTGCCCCTTAAAATCCGTATCATGTATAAATTCTGGTTGTGCTTACCGACCTTGAACCGATTTTATGTGGTACACAGCG
>NW_005187599.1:195001-212496 GCF_000239375.1 Pundamilia nyererei
ACAGCTCTGCTATCACTTCCAACATAAATGAAGACAGAAAACTAAACAACAGTGACTTTTGTAGGGTTACTGAAGTTGGGTTAGCTGGTTTATAATAATGTGCTACGTGACTGCTAGCGACACAGCTATGTTAGCATAATATAAACACAGTGAAGCTGGAGGATGAACGCTAACTTTTTTCCACTCGATGAAAGTTAACGTGAGGGTTCCTGATGGTTAGGGACAAATGCAATCGCGTGGCAGGATGCTTTAGAGGGAACAAAGTCAGGAGAGCAACTGAGATAATCCATCCACAATACGAGGTTAGTCATTAATGGGAACATGGGAATAGAGTAGCTCTATTCAACATTACTGAATCAATGGTACAGAAGTGGAGGAAGCAAAAAGAATGAGTTGAGCAAAGTTTGACTTATCTGACTGTTTTGTTTCGCTTAATACACCTTATAATCTGGTGCGCCTTATGTATGAAAACAGATCGGTTTATCGACAATGTACCTTATAATCCGGTTATTATAATCCTTATAATCCGATAAACAATACGGTAACTGTGTAGGTTCTCAGTCATCCAGGTCATTGTAATCTAAGGAGCTTCGAAAGATTTAAGATTTAAGTTTCTCGAAGACTACCTCTTGTCCGAGAAGCTTTTTCACACCTTGGCTTATCTGATGAGGCACATGATCAACAACCCTCTTAAGGGACAACTCCCACTAGGGCTTAAATATCTGGGAATCCCCGATTTGGTCTTAGAACTGAAGCTTCTGAAATGAGAGGTGAAACGTTTTCAAGAAACTTAAATAAGTCAAGTCGCTTTTCTTTCCAAGATCCTTGGATTAGTTAACTTTTTGAAAACTGTTCTTTTAAGAGTTTCTGAAATAAATATATGTGTATGTGACTTTGTCACAAAATGTACTTGAAAATGAGGATAGGAAGCCGCAGTCTATGTGGATCTGGATCTAGGTGATCCAGGCCATCCGCAGACCACCAAGAGTAAGAGAAAGTCTTCTCAGTAAGTAATTGATTAGTCATTATAGCACTTTCTGAAAGACATACTGTTATGAAATGTGTGCCTGTCACCCTCTCCGTCCCTCACTCTCTCACCCTCTCTGTCCCTCACTCTCTCACCCTCTCTGTCTCTCACTCTCTTGCTCTCTTTATCCCTAGCTCTCTAGTCCTCTCTGTTTCTTCCCTCTGTTCCCTGTATTTATTCAGTCTGCCCTTTAGTGTGTTTTTCCTGTTTTAGTCTGGCAGTCTCCTGTCCGGTGTGTTGTCCTGTGGACAAGCAGTTAAGTCAGTGGGTAATAGATGGCATAATAGAACATTTGCCTGTGCCACAGCTCGTGTCTAAGCTCATTTCGATCCTTTAGCCTGCATTTTTTAATCAAAATAAATTTTGTCCATTCATAACTTCATCGTCACTGACTACTCTTGTTCAAATAGGTATCCACAAAGACAGTACAAGAAGATTTACTGATAGAGAAGCAAAAAACAGAGGAGTAACTCTAGTTAAACTCCTTTTCTCTGTGTCTGTGTGGTTCTTGGTTATCTGGGTCATGGTAGTCCTGAGAACTTGAAAAGAAGGCAGCTGGTTTTCTTTAGGTTTTTTGAACACTTTCTACCTCTCTCACCTCTCCATGAAGCTTCTTTGGTTATAGAAGAACTGGTGGAGAGCGCCAGGTAGTAAACCACTTGTCTGGACTGTCCCATTCGAGGTATTCCTGAGGGTTGTTAACCATTTACTTGGTAACCTACAACTTGACCATGTCCTCACATGAGGCATGTGTGAAAAAAAGATGTCATTCCCATCACCTGAGCCAACAGGTTAATATTCTGTGAGACATTACCCCACCCCACCATTGTTTGAGCTATTGAGGTCACCTGAGGCTACTAGTAAGTGAGAGTTGAGATTCCTGGGAAGGGATCTCGGGATTCAATTGTTGGTGACTGACAGCTGGTGCTGTAAACCATGACCTCACTTCAACAATGGTCATACACAGTGGACATAGATAGCCTCCTTTGCTCCTCTCTGGTTTGATCCCTCCAGTCTGCATGCCACATATCCTTGGGTAAGATGCTAACCCAAGTTCCTCTCCAATGAATCCATCAGAATGTGTGTGAATGTTACACAGAAAGCACTTACATAGAAAAAAGAAGTGCTTGTGTCAATGGGCAACTAAGGCAAGTTGTATAAAACCGCTTTGAGTCCTCAGTGTAGAAAAGCGCAATATAAGATCCTGTCTTCTTAGTCCAAAATGTGAGCAATGGCACAAAACAGAGAAGGATATGACAGAACAGACGTTCATGGTGTGTGGTGGATCTTGTTATATTGTATGGCTATAGAGTGAAAAGTAAAGTACATAAGGGCGTAGAATAAATGGTAACACTTTATATAAAATAACATTATATAATATTGTCACACTATTAAGCATTAGTAAGATATTAGCAAGTACTCAATCAATTATATATATAATTTCTTCTCCCTAGTATGTCATTTATAAAAACAGACATATGTTACTCTTAACCACTGCTATAACTGCTACTACATCACGTCTACATGATCATAGTTAGATTTCATATAACTGTATTTATAAATGGCATACTACAGAGGAGTAATGCTATATAAATGAAGTAAGCACTTGCTAATACCTGAATAATACTTAATAGTAGGGATGGGTATCGTTTAGGTTTTATCCGATACCGGTGCCAAACCGGTGCTTTTGAAACGGTGCCGGTGCTTAAACGGTGCTCAAACCGGTGCTTAAAGAATGGAGAACACAAACTTTGTCCAAAAACCTCTCATGTTCAGCTATTTTTTTGTAAAAAGATAACAATGTTAGCCTTTTCTGCAGCTATAGAGCATATATGGTATCACTCTTGGCTGGAAGCAGTGCTTAAACAATGGAAAAAACACAAACTTTGTCCAAAAACCTCTCATGTTTAACTGTTTTCCACTTTTTCTTTGGTCATTTTAGCCTTTTTGGCCAGGGTGAAGGGAGTATCTGCCATCAAACAAGAAGACAGCCGCATGTAGCTACGACGGTGTTTGCTAGTTCACCTTACATGCATTAATTTAATAACATGGTTAGCCTACTCAACGTAAATTACACACGAACAACATGAAGCGACTCACGCAGAGAAGAACGGCTGCTGCCATCATCATCCTCATCATTTCTGCTACACTGGCAGGGCTAGGGGCCAGGACTCTCCTCTTCGGGTTTTTGGGGGATGTTGCTCCGGGTCCGATAACAGGCACCACACCCGCAGTAGATGTGCACGGTGTGAGGTCTCGCAGCAAGCTATCAAATACGGCGCATTTCTCGGCTTTTAAAAAAAACGCTATGAGTCGCCAGGTGTTTCATCGGATTTTGAGGTGTTACCTCCTTTGACAGTATCACAGTATCAGCTTAAAGCACTTGTTGCTGCTGAGTTTGCTCTAAAAGAACGTACGTAACTGGCCCCGCCTACTATCCTCGGAAACGTAAAATGATTGGCTAGAAGTGTATCACAGCTCAGGAAAAAAAAAGCACCGAAATAAAGCACCGAAATGTGCGGTGGTTTTCGGTCTGGTTACTACTGTTTATGTCGGTACCCATCCCTACTTAATAGTGTGCCATTATTATAAAGTGCTGCCAAATAAAGTGATATTTAAATGTGTGGCTAGACACTTAAACACTCTTACTGCTTTACAAATATGCTGGGTTACCTGTGCAGTGTACATTGTAATACTAGAAAAAGCAGTAAATAAATGTATATAAGTCTGTATGCACTGCATATACTTTAATTGTTCCAAAATAATATTCCACAACTTTACAGCCCTAATTTTAATATACACAGTTAGTCTAGTCCATGCTGATTCTATTTTGCAGATAGTCCAGCTATTTCCATCCAGAATAGAGCAGGTCACATTTAAATATTTCTCCAGGCTCCACATGCACAATTAGAAGTTCCTTTTGCTGAAAACATGGAGCTCAGCTTTTCAGCTGAATTCACTGGACTCTTACTTTGAATTGCAATCACATTAGAGATAAATTCTACAGTAATGATCAAAAGTGAACATTTTGTCCAAGTATGCCAACAATATTGCTTTAATCATTCCTTAAAACTTTTTCAGCTGTGGTGGAGGTTCAGCATAACAAATAGTCACAAATGTTTTGTGAATAGTTAATATTAAAACAGTACTTCTGAAGTACGACAGAGGTGTGTTTTCTGCAACTTGTTTGCATCCTCTTTATATGTTGTGGTCACCAATATTAGGCCAGTTTGTTATTTCTTCTTAGCTCTTACTTTTAGACATATTTTTGGACAAACAAACGTGTCCCACTGGAGTGTGCAGTATGTAACATATGCATGGAGCCACCAGAGAGTGATTAAAAGCTGTGTCCATTTGAATACCCAGAGGAACGCGCCTCTCATTTCAAAATAAAATTCTGATTGCATCTGAGAGAAAATGAGGTAAGTGGATAAATTCCTGATTAAGAAGTATCTGTTGTTGAATACAAAATAATACAAAATAAAGTACAATTTGTAAATTATGGTTCCAATCAAATTAAAATACTACAATTAAATTATGCTTTAGGCAACTTTGTGAGTGACAACTCATTACAGTATGAATGTAGAGTCCACCAGCTAGTCAAACCTCTGCTTGTTTAGCCTGCAGTTATACTACAAGATGCAAAATGTTCTTCACTAACTTTGACTAGATTTTTAATTAATAGCATAGAGATTAATGAATGCACCTTAATAACACAGCTATCTCCTGTTAGCATTAACTTACTGACTTCACATCTCTCATTTGAATAAATATGTCACAGTTTCAAAAGACCGGGATGGTGAAGGGCAAAAGGCCACACTAGTGGAGTCGTTGTAGAGTGTACATCGAATTTTTATTGTTTTGCATAACTTTGAAAACCGAGGGAGTGTGGCTAAAGGAGGAATCCATTAAAATGTTAATCTCTATGAGATGGCTGTGGTTAGAGCAGATTTAGATAGTATTAAGATAGTATGAAAGCGCATCACAAAACCCTTCAGTGAAACATATTTTTTATGTACTTGAAAACAGCAAAAAATTGCAACTTCAACGCAGCATGGCGTAGTGCAGTTCCAGCAAGAAGTATTTATTTTTATTTATTTATTTATTTTGTATGCGTTAGTCTAGAAAACTACTAGAAGATGAGATTATTTCCACATGCATATGAACTCAATGCTGACATCCTGTCTTCTATGAGTCAGCGTGGTTTCCTTTAATCATTATTGTTATAGTTATGAATATAAAATGAGTGGATTTAGTTCCTTTGATATTACCTTAACCATACAGGTTTACTGTATTTGTTGGCTGTTCAGCATTACAATAGGTAAAGTATGTTTGTGTTATTTGAGAAGAATAAAAGGTTTTGTATATATATATTGCATAACGTCAGCGTTACAAGTAGTGTGGGCAGCAAGATGCTACAGTGGTTATTGCTTATCACCTTATGGCAAAAGGGTCCTGTATTCTAAGCTGGTGGACAGCTGGCTAGTTTATTCTGCTTGTCACAGGGCCCCAAATTGCTCCCACTGGATTCACTGCTGTCGCATAATAATTAATCCCTTAAATGCATAGAGTACAGAACTGTTTGAAGGTGTGTGTCTGAATATTACTTTAAAAAAATCCCTTTGAGCGTTCACATAAAGTAAAAAGTTTAGAACATTTAAAATATCTATCTAAACTCAGAAGGCGGTACAGTGGTTAGCACTGCGAAGGTTGTGGGATCGAAATGTTCTTTCTGGGTACTCCACCTTTCTCACACAGTCCAAACACATGGATAGATCTGTAATATAGAATAATTCTGTTCAATTTTATCTGTGTACCAAATCACACAATAGTCACCTCAAGGTGCTTTATATTGGATAAGGTAAAGATCCTACAATAATACATACAGAGAAGAACCCAACAATCATATGACTCCCTTTGAGCAAGCACTTTGGTGACAGTGGGAAGAAAAACTCCCTTTTAACAGGAAGAAACCTCCAGCAAAACCAGGCTCAGGGAGGGGCGGCCATCTGCCACAACCAGTTGGGGGTGATGGGAGACAGGACAGACATGCTGTGGAAGAGAGCCAGAGATTAATAATAATTTATGATTAAATGCAGAGAGGTGTACAAAAACATAGTGAGTGATAAAGTTCAGTGAAGAGGAAACACTCAGTACCTCACGAGAAGCCCCCAGTAGGATAGACTTATTGCAGTGTAACTAAGGGGGGATTCAGGCCCTAACTATATGCTTTAGCAAAAAGGAAAGTTTTAAGCCTAATCTTTAAAATAAAGAAGGTGTCTGAGAGCTGGAAGCTGGATGCCTCCCATCCTACTTTTAAATACCTTATGAACCACAATTAAACCAGCAGTCTGAAAGCGGGTTCTTTTGGGGTGATACGTATGAGGTCTTTAAGATAAGATGAGCCTGATTATTATTGTATGGAATACCTAATGTACTATAAAACAGCATGGAATTAAAGAAAAGTACATAAATATTTATAATCGGTTTACGACTATCACTGTAACATCTTGTTTATTTGTGGTTACTGTTAGGTGTCAATTTACATTTTTAAAGCTTGTTTTATTATTCGGTCATATAAAAGTCATATTGAGAGAAAAGGCAACAACAGAAAATTTAAAAATAATAATTTAATCTTACAGAGTCAACAATGAAATGCACTCACAGTTTAATTCTGCTTCTCATACTGTTGCACCCAGACTGTGGACTATTTCTACGGTGGACTCGGTGGAGACCTTCAAAAAGCAGCTAAAGAAATTTTATTTCAAAAAGCATTTAATTAGACCAGGGTTTTTATGATGTATTTATGACTGTATTGTATTGTGTATTGTGTTTTGTTACCTTTCTTGTGAAGCACTTTGTGACATATGTCTGTGAAAAGTACTATATAAATAAACTGTGCTTACTTACTTTTCTTCTAAATTAACTGACTTAGTGGGATGACACATATGCAGTGAACTTAAATTGTCTCAAAACATAAATGTAAAAAAACAAACTTGAAACTCAGACCAGGATTAGTGCACAGAATGCCACAGAACTTAGGATATGATAAATCTTAATTCTATCTTCTTTTTTTTTTTAATAAATTGGCTTAAAATATGGAGTGGTTTCATCAGTATTTAGCAAATGATATCTAAGAATTTTTTTCATAGCCTGATAGAGCCTGCATATGGAGGAAGAGGCAAAGACGGATGCATCTTTCTTTGCAGAATCTGAGAAAATCAAGAACCGGAGAGCTTCACCTTTACTTGACAGTCACACTATGCAGTCCACATTTAACACACATAGTTATATGTAAGATGTAAGGCCACTTTACATTTTGAAGATAAATCATGTTTGAGTTTTTGAACAGTCTCCTCAGAATTTCCTTTTCAATCTAAAATATGTCTCAAAGAGTTGTAGTGTCTTCCAGAGACGAAATTACTTGATAAGGCTGATTTAATTTTTTTCACGAGTATATTTGTTTTTGACAACATTTTAGGAATAATCGTAACAATCACTTCAGCAGGTCTTGCTTATTTTCCTCCATGACACTCTGAATATATGGTCAAAAATCCCAATACCAGTAACCCTAATTGAAATATGTATTTCAGCATCTGATTTGTCATGGTGTGCAGTTCTACTGCATTAATCCCAAAGATGTTTGCTGTATTCCTTGTGCTTTGCAGCAGTATTACAGTAGTCGGCTGACAGGCAGAAGAGATGTGCTTGGTGGAGCGGTGCTGCAACACTGGTTTGCCCCACAGATTAGATCTATCGCTGACAGCCTGATCACTACAGAGACTCACAGAGAGCAGGACACCGTGATGGAACAAACACATACCAGATGAAACAGAGGCAGTAAATGGCTTCTGTAGTTCACTCGGTCTGTAATTATTATTATTATTGTTATCGTCATTATTAGTTTTTTACTTTTATTATTATTGTTGTTGTATCATAAAAGTACCTTTATGTGATGTACTTTTGGGGTAAATTCTTGTCGTATATTTCATTTTTCTTTCTTATTTCCTTTATTCAGGCCGTGGATTTGGAATCCATATTAGTTGAGATGTTGGACAGTGAGTGCAAAATCTATTGTTATGTATATTCTTTAGTGATTTATTTTGCTAACATGTAGAGGTTTAAACAAACTACGGTTACATATCTTACTACCTAAACAGCTAAAATTAATCAAATGCACAAATACCATGGCACTCTATTGTTTGGAATAGAACTCACTAGCCAGTTTGAAGATTAGACTTGTCTAAATATCATTATAAAGTACACTGGTAAAGTTGTGTGGGTTTGTTTGTACTCCTAAATATATGTGGCTACTGGATGATAAAAAACACTCTTGTTCTCATTTAATCAGTCAAAAAGCATTTCAAAGAGAAGCTGTACAAAGATCCTGTCGAATTCTTTATTGTTTCTCTAACCATTGCACTTAGTATAAATATCACTTAGTGTCATCTTCTCTTCTGTCCTATTAGGTGGCCAACACTGTATTTTGCCTCTCGTAGAAATGCATTGCTCAGTCTAAGCATCACTGCCTTGCGGTTTCACCAAAAACCACAGACTCCACTTCGTTTAGTTCCACTGTTTCTCTGTTAGATTGGCTGACAGCACGCTTGTTCACCTCTTATTTGCATACTGCAGGTCTATCAATAGGCTTTTACATTAGTTCAGTTGCTGTCGAGAACTTTTAAATGTTTTTATATTAGGATATATATGGCTGCTAACTTGTAGATAGTCCAGAGATGTATCAAATGTACCTAACAAAATGTGACGTGTTAAATTAAAGTCAGATACTGTGGACACGCACGCCTAACAATGGAAACCTCGTGGAACTGCAGAGTTTGCTTTAAATCTTTGCTTCTACGTGCCGTTTGTTTTACCTGATTGTTTTTGCACAGATCAGCCCACATGCTTGTGCCGTCCCCTCCGCGCATCAGGACGTGGTAAGCGAAGAAATAAATCCCAGGGATGGAACACGTGAACTTTCCGGTGGTCGGGTCATAGTGGTTTCCCAGGTTGGTCACCACGTCGTCAAACTTGAGTACTTCGTAACCCTCGTGCTGTTTTTTCAGCCCTGCGTAAAACGCAATCTTGGGTACGGTGCTGTAGGTGGCCGCGCTAATAGCACTGGCAGCACCGCTCGGTCCCGGAGGTCCCGGTAAACCGGGTCTGCCGGGTTCACCTCTTTCACCAGGTGGGCCGGCTGGACCGGGTGGTCCCTGTTCACCTGGCAATCCCTTTGGCCCTACCTTACCCGGACGGCCCGGTTCTCCTTTCGGACCTTGGATAAAAGTGGGTAAAGACTGCATTAAGCTGTTGTCGCGCACGGTATCGGTTGTGGCAGTGCTGGTTGGAGATTTGGTGCCGTATGGGTCACACACCATCCTACAAGTACCGAGCATCTCGTAGTGTGCAGCTGTCCCCGCTGAGCTGACTAGAACAGGGATGAGAATGACCAAAACCAGTACCATAACGACCCCCAGGACCCCCGCCGCCACCAGCCGCTTCCTGCCGACCAGCCGCGTCAGCGCAGGACGATCCTGTTGTCTGCTTTTAGGTGAAATTTTGCTGGCTAGGTAGCAGACCCTTATAAAGAAAAAAAATGTAGCACAGCTACACTTTTTTGCTAATGTTAATTAACTTTTAAAGTACAGCCCCCCTCCCCTCTGTATCCTCACCTCTCCCCTCTCCACACTTTTCCTGCTGATGCACTGATTATTCAAGTCTCTCAGAAAGTTGGTCCGTTTAGAAGTCTGCGATTTCCCAAACAGTTTGATTTAGCATCTCCAACACGCTGTCCAAGAGAGATACGCGGTCTGCTCCTTTTTGATCCACAGACCTCAAACTGAAGGTGAATCAGGATCAGTTAAAGCGTCTGCAGGGTGCTCCAAGAGTCCACGCAGAAGCGCCGGGGAGGGGGGAGATGTTCTGTTATCCAATAGGAATAGGGAAGGTTGTTTAAAGAAAAGAAATGTCCGATTTTTTTTCTTTCTAGATCAAATGTAATCCAGAGATTTGTCATTTGCCCTCTGTTTAGTCTGCTCTGAAAATTTCATGAATTTTATCTATCGTCCTCCATAACCCAGAGAATGAAACAGCAGCTGTACAAGCTTGAGAAGAAATAGTCTATATTTGCCATCTTAATAAACATTTAATTTAAGCTGCTGAACACAAAATTCATATAAATTCCTTCATATGAATAACAGAATGTAATAAATCGAAGTTTGGGGAGATCTTAATGTCAGAAACATTTCATCATGATTTAAAATCAAAAGAAGTTATTTTGTAGACTTATTTAACCTACCTTATAGCAGATTTATATCATGTGAATATTTTGTACATTTTCATATTTTTATACTTTTACGTTTATGATATTTAGTAGTCAACTATAATGTAATCATTTAAACATGTAAGCAATTTAAACAAATTAACTTCTTAAGTAAAACTGATAATTGCATTGATACATTTATTATAACAATGTATGAATCATGAAAGGACTTTATAGATATAAAATTCAGTAGAATTTTTTTTTCTACACTCATGTTGTCACATACAGAATCAAGTGTATCACATACACTCACAAGCCACGTCTGTTTACCTGCTTGTTAACACAAATACCTAATCAGCCTATCACATGGCAGCAACTCAGTGCATTTAGAGACAACCTGCTGAAGTGCAAACTGAGCATCAAAATGAGGAAGAAAGGGGATTTAAGTGACTTTGAACATGGCATGGTTGTTGGTGCCAGAGGGCTGAGTATTTCACAAATTGTTGATCTACTGGGATTTTCCCGCACAGTCATCTGTAGGGTTTACAGAAAATGGTCTGAAAAAGAGAAAATATCCAGCAGGCTGCAGTCTGAGCGAAAATGCCTTGTTGGTGCAAGAGGTCAGAGGAGAATGGACAGACTGCATCAAGCTGATGGGAAGGCAAAAGTTACTGAAATAATGACTTGTTACAACCAAGGTATGTAGAAAAGCATCTGTGAATGCATAACACATCAAACCTTTAAGCAGATGAGTCATAAAAGTCCACACTAGGTGCCACTTCAGTCATCTAAGAACAGTGAACTTCAATTTGGACAGGCTCAACAAACCACATTAATTAAGCTGGTCCCACATTTAGACGCTAGGGTCAAAATTTGGAGTAAATAAGCACTAGCCTTGGTGAGCATTCCAATCAAAGTCTAAAATGCAAAACATGGTTTGTAGATTATAGCCAACATAGTGGTACAGCACAAGGAGATCCTGGGTTCAAATCATGCTCTCTCCAATTACCTCTGGGTAGATGGCGATTCTAGCTGCGTCAGACTGGCAACCTGTCCAGAGTCAACTCCAGATACTGAACACCTTCATTAAAGAAACTGCGCTTTGTGTTCACCTGTGTTATCGTTGTCGAATATTTGCATTTATTTGATGATTTAAAACATTTAAGGTGTGACAAACATACAAAAAATAAGAAATCAGGATGGGGGCAAATATTTTTTCACACCACTGTATGTTATCTGCTGCAGTGCAATGTTAGATTAAATAAATATGTGCAATGGCATTTAAAAATTAATAGTGAAACTGGACTGATTGTAAAATGATTAAACAATCTAATGATGTTTTCCATGATTTGCACCATTTGTGCCTGTTGCTTTGAGTGTCTGTAGGCCAGCTTGTGAATCTTACAGAACTGCCTTGCCACTCTGCCCTGCCTCCTGTAAATTCTGCTTCCACATAGTTTTAGCCATTTCTCACACCTCTCAATTCTTTTTCACTTCTGGACTGCCTTCCCCAATGATTCTGTTGCTCAATTCCTCCTTCTGAACAGTCTTGCCCACTGAGCTTTTCAACTTCCCCTTGATTACAGAACTGTGCAGCCAAGAGATCTACAGATATTTGCAGCAGCAACTCAGAAGCTTCAGCCTCTTCACACGTTTCTACTATTCACACCCAAATGTACAGGGAGTGCAGAATTATTAGGCAAGTTGTATTTTTGAGGAATAATGTTATTATTGAACAACAACCATGTTCTCAATGAACCCAAAAAACTCATTAATATCAAAGCTGAATGTTTTTGGAAGTAGTTTTTAGTTTGTTTTTAGTTTTAGCTATTTTAGGGGGATATCTGTGTGTGCAGGTGACTATTACTGTGCATAATTATTAGGCAACTTAACAAAAAACAAATATATACCCATTTCAATGATTTATTTTTACCAGTGAAACCAATATAACATCTCCACATTCACAAATATACATTTCTGACATTCAAAAACAAAACAAAAACAAATCAGCGACCAATATAGCCACCTTTCTTTGCAAGGACACTCAAAAGCCTGCCATCCATGGATTCTGTCAGTGTTTTGATCTGTTCACCATCAACATTGCGTGCAGCAGCAACCACAGCCTCCCAGACACTGTTCAGAGAGGTGTACTGTTTTCCCTCCTTGTAAATCTCACATTTGATGATGGACCACAGGTTCTCAATGGGGTTCAGATCAGGTGAACAAGGAGGCCATGTCATTAGTTTTTCTTCTTTTATACCCTTTCTTGCAGCCACGCTGTGGAGTACTTGGACGCGTGTGATGGAGCATTGTCCTGCATGAAAATCATGTTTTTCTTGAAGGATGCAGACTTCTTCCTGTACCACTGCTTGAAGAAGGTGTCTTCCAGAAACTGGCAGTAGGACTGGGAGTTGAGCTTGACTCCATCCTCAACCCGAAAAGGCCCCACAAGCTCATCTTTGATGATACCAGCCCAAACCAGTACTCCACCTCCACCTTGCTGGCGTCTGAGTCGCCCTGGAGCTAGGCCTGAGCCCAAGGGCAAGCGTCTGGTGGCTAGGCCTTTGTCCATGGGGCCCGGTCGGGCACAGCCCGAAAAGGTGACATGGGCCCATCCTCCTGCAGTAGAGTTCCTGGCAGACCAATCCTAAGCTACCAAGATTGGCAATCTGGAATGGATAAAAATAATACTATTATGAACAGTGGTTAACACAAGCACTGTCCTTGGTACAGAAGAGTGGTCACTCAGTATGTGTGCCAGCACAGTGGCACAATAATTAAGATACTGGTTTCAAATCCCTGGCTTATTTCCACAGCCCACAAAACTGTCCAGGTAATGTGGTTCAAAGATATGACCACATCAAGACCAAATCTTTGACTAAGCTCTGTTTCAAGTCCAGGATTTCATTCTCCACCTTGAGACAGATTTGGGTTCCTTCATATAGTGTATTTCAGCCCCTACAATCTGGTGTGACACCTTTTGTATGATAGTGGTAAAAGCTGAAAACCTAGTCCCACACTAAGTATGTGTTGATGAAAAAACAATTAAAATTAATTATTGCTTTAATGACTTCAAAATAACCTTAATTTGTTCCAGTGATTGTTTTTTACTGGCCACCATTTTATGAGGAATGTAAAAGTGGTGGCCTCACAGTATTGTGTTCAGCTTCTCTGCAGTCAAGCCAGATAAGTGGCTTCTCACTGCAGAAGGCCATTGGTCTAAGCACAAAAACCAAATTCAAAGCTTTAGTTCATAATTTCAGTTGCTTTAAATATTTTCCCTATAGTGATGTTAAGGCAAACAATAAATCTTCTTGCAAGTCATCTTGATGCACTACACATAGACAAGAAAGCCAAATTTCCACATCTGTGAACACATAAACATAAACTGTATATCATAAGGATGGACCTAGTAAAAACATTTTCAGCTGCCTTATCAGTTTGCACCTTGCCCAGCTTTAGCAGCTGCAGCTTCCAGGCATATGTCCTTTATTTCTCTCCAATAACTAATGGCATTTCCACCCCTTGGTAATAGTATTAGCTACTAGATATGAAGCCTTCAAGGCAGAAAGTTTAACCGAGTTAAGGGCTTGCATTTGTGGACACCATTCCTTAAGCAAAAAGAAGAGTTATTTCTGGCCAACATATAAACAAGAATCTTGGGATACTGGAGTAAGGGCATAACTTACTGTCCTTTTGTGTGATGGAGATGTGTTGAGAAAGTACCACAGAAAACAATGTGAAGTTTCAAATAGGATAGGCTCAATTTTCAGCTGTTAGCCTCTGTTATAATAGATAGGTGGCAGACTACTACCTACTGGGATTCTGCAATTTCTATTTCTATTCCTGGATAAAGACAAAGGAGAAGTTGGGCGTCAACTGCCAACTTTCTTTTTTTGTTACCATGATATTACTTTGATATTGATAAGTTATTACTTTGGTAATTGAGTTCTAATAACTTGTACATTATATAAATATATTTAAATTACCACATTATTAGATCTTATTTCTTAGTTCAAGTTGACAAGGTCTCTCCAAATGTCTTTAGAATACATCTGTTGACAGAAACATACAGAGATGGATTTGCTGGTATGTTTCTGACCATTGTCTTCCTGCATAACTGAAGTGCACTTGAGCTTCAGAGCCAGAACATTCAGGATTTTTTGGTAGAGAGCATAATAATTAACTAAGGGATTAATGAAGTATTCTGATAGTGATTGAAATTGTGATTCATCATTAAAATGTTCACTTGCGAATACGGGAAAAACCTTTGTGTTATTTTGGTCACCAGTGGTTTTTGCCTTAGAACTTTTCCATGGATGCCGTTTTTGCCCAGTGTCTTTCTTACTGTTGAATGTTGAACATTGACCTAAACAGAAAAAAAGTGAGGCCAGTAGTTGTGTAAAGGTTGTTCTGGGTTCTTTTGTGACATCCTGAACGAGTTGTTAATGCACTCTGAATAAGATTTGGTACCACTCCTGAAAAGGTTCTCCACAGTTTCAGGTTTCCTCTATTTGTAGATAATAGGTCTCAGCCTGGTTTGCTGGAGTCCCAAAGTTTTAGAGATGGCATCGTAACTTGCTACACTGGTGCTAAATGCCTCCTAATATGCACAATGCTGTCAGACCCACAGCCTGTACAGCTGGTGCCAACCTTGGTTTAAATGATGGAAGATCTGGCAGCTATGCATCAGAAGCAGGCAGTGGCGGACTTGAGGCAGCAGGACCTATTGCAGCCTCAGGCTAGCAGCACACTGAAGGCAATATTTAACTGGCTCCTCTTCCCATGGATGCAAGGCTCAAGGTACGTGAGGCCCGTGGAAACAGACGAGAAATTTTCCACTGGAGTTTGCCCTCAAGCAAGTGTTGACATTGAGATGATGGCCAAATGGTATTTTGCAATGAGTGGGACAGAATTTTTCAATTGAGTTGTGACACTTCCAATGGGGAAGAAAACACCCAGCTGTTGGTTCCAAAGAGCTGTCAGGAATAATTTTCCAGGCAACTCATTATACCATTGTCTCATTACCTGATGGCTGTGACTGTTACAGGTCATCACTTGAGTTGACAAACTGTTTTCAGACAGTGCTCCTGGGCCCTTGCAGTGATTTCTTTGACAGAGTCATGCCTGTTTTTAAGGGCCTGAAGATGACAGCCATCCAACACTGATTTTCTGCCTTGTCCCTTGAACACAGATTTCAGCAGATTCTCAAAATCTTTTGACGATACAATCTTCATTTTAAATTGTTCCACAATCTGTAGACAGCTTTTTGCAAATTAACGAATCTCTACTCAAATTTATTTCTAAGAAACACATTCTCCCTAAGATGCTCTTTTTATACCAGTTATGCCGACCAGTTTTCAGTTAGCCTGATCAGTTGCCAAATGTTCCTCCAGCTGTTTCTTTTAAGTATCACTTACTTTTTCAGGCTTGTTGCCTCTATCCCAACTTTTGGAGAAATGTTGCTGGTATCAAATTCAAAATGAGCTAATGTTTTATAAAATGGACATGTCCAAGTTTGTGAATATGATTGTTGAATTGAATTAAGTTGAAGTGTCTTAAGAATAAATGACCTAATGATCATTAGTTGAGAGTTCCAAGTCTTCTTTAATATGGCAAATTGCTGACATGTAAATATTGGTATAATGAAAATTTAATTGAAGTCCCAAGTTTCAGCTTTAATTTAAGGGGGGGGGTAATAAAAATATTGAATTAACTTTTCAGGAATCTTTACTGTAACCACTTGGTTACACTGGTCAGTGTATTTTTCCTTTTTAAAAATCCACCAGGTTGTTGATTTGACCATTATAATTTTTAGATTTTCTTTGATAGGTTTTTTTGCTTTATAATGACATTCGTTTTGGACCTTATATTGAAAGTTCCAGTGAGCAAAGGGACAGTTCTAAGTCTTTTATCTGTTTAATGTGGAATGTCATAGCAAGGTGAAACACCTCAACCTGCCATGATATGTCTTCTTAGTCAATTGTCCAATTATTTTTCACTCCCTATAAACTGGGGACCATATAATTCAGAAAATGTCTGTAATTTCAAAACAATTGCAATCCTTTTGTTAAAGCTCATTAAGTCTGCAATTCAATCACGTCTTGATCAGTGTTCCCTCTTGTGAAGTATAGTCAGATTCGAACGTCAAGGAAGGTGGTAGGGAAGCAGACTACGCAAACATTTCAGGTTTCAAGAGGTGAGCAATTTATTTACAGTGAACTTAATTTAATGTGTAACTTAACAAAACTTCCCCCAAATTAACTCAGTTAACAAAACTCAACAGACCATGGCTCTGGTAACACAGCTCACCTCTCCTCTCTCTTGAATCTGGTAGAGACTGGCTTTAAATAGGGCCATCAATTTCCCTTCACTTAGCCCAGCCAGTACCACTCTCTCAAACTGAGGGATCTAAAACTCTACAAAGATGATTAAAAAGACACAAAATCTCTTCACACTTCTAATATGCACATTTACACAACTAAATGGCAGTATTAATGAAAAGAAAAACATTCAACAAATCCCTTTAAACCTTAACACAAACAAAAGGAAGCATTTCTATTGACAAAGAAACCCCTCCACTTGGTTTGACCTGCTGATGTCATGTGTGACATCATCAGGACTTTAAAATGAGGAAATGCTAGGCAGGCGTTTCCCCACACCTGACCCTCATGAAAACTGAAAAGACAGAACAAAGTAAGTATGAACAAATGACTTAATCTGTAACATAATAAAATATAAGGAAACATCTACCTGAGTATTTGCCTTAATTTGCAGAATGTTTGAAAATAATTTCCCCCAGGGATCAATAAAGTATTCTGATTCTGATTCTGATTTGCCGGCAACAGAACGCTTACACAAACAATAGTGAGTGCAGCAATGTTACTTGACAAATAGCAAATCATAGCAAATAAATAGAAACAGAATAATGTGTATAATGTGCAAAAAAAAAGGTAAACACATATGGGACAAATGGAGAGTATTGCAACTGCTCATCCCCTTTGTCACACCTCTAATTTTTCATGTGTCTGAGCGAACACACAAACTCCCTGAGCGTCCCTTGGACCACTGTGAGCGACATCAGACGTGTGCACTGTGGTCACGCCAGCATCGAATCATCCAAGTTACATGGTTTATTAAAATAATCAAATTACATCATTTATGTTAGACTACTTTTAATTAACTGCTTTAGCCCACTTACAATGA
>NW_005187599.1:213980-232644 GCF_000239375.1 Pundamilia nyererei
ACACACACACACACACACACACACACACACACACACACACACACACACACATATATATACACACACACATACAAATCACATTGCTCATTCCTACTCATACAGCTGGATGTCATACATGTACAGTGTTGTGGTCATTAATCAACAAAAGAAATACATTACTTTCAAAGTGATACTAAATTACTTCCTGTAGAAAGTAATTCATTAGAGCGGTCCCCAAACTTTTTTGCGCCACGGACCGGTTTATGCCCAACAATATTTTCACGGACCGGCCTTTAAGGTGTTGCAGATAAATAGAACAAAATAAAACTAGTACCGGTACCGAAAAAAAGAAGATTTATTCATAACACACGTGGAAAGGCCCAGGAAAACCGAGTTAACGATAAAAACGATAACAAAATAACGCTAAAAACCGATAAAAACCCTGAAAACCATACATTTCACACCTGAACCTCAACTCTCACAGCCCGGTACCAAACGACTCACGGACCGGTACCGGTCCGAGGCCCGGGGGTTGGGGACCGCTGCATTAGATCATTCAATACATTACTTTTTCTTTACTTCATAAACTGACCTGAAATGCATTGTCAAATAATTACCAGTTAACAAATTTAAATCATAGGCTACAGTTACACGCACCAGCACAAATCCCTATTCTAGTGAGGACACACATTCAAACTTTCTCTTGTACTGACAAAGTACTTTATGACAATACTTCCCTTCTTAGGTTGAGTCCTTGGGCCCACCTGAGTCATCAGATTTTTGGACAGTCCCCACGGTTTTTATTTATATAGCACATTTCATTGTACTTCAAAGACAAGATAAAAAGAGAAACAACCTGTGTAGGTTTAGAATGAAAACAAAAGAAGGTAAAACACAAATGATCATGAATGCACACTTATTAATTGTAAGGCTGTGAGAACAAAAAGGTAATTTTATTATCCCACCCAGGAAGAGCATTTAAAGTTAAAGAGTAGTAACTTCACGACTGGACTTCTTGCACAGGTGGCATCCTATCAAAGTACCAAGTTCGAACTCCCTGAGCTCCTCAGAGTGAGCCATTTTTTGACAAATGTTTGTAGAAGCTGTCTTCATGCCTAGGTGACTTCCATGACCAGCTGCAAGATGTCTAAATTTACAAACTTCTGTCTCAGAGTCATGCTAAAAACCTACTTCATGCCTCTATTACCTCTTGGCATGACTAGTGTAATTTATTATTGTTATCAGGATGTTCTAAAAACTCCATGAAAAGCCTTCAGTTGATCCAAAATTCTGCAACAAGAGTAAAGAAATGGCACATTTGTCTCATACTGGCTTCTTTTTATTGGATTTCTGTTCATTCCAGAATCAAATTTAAAATCTCCTCACATACAAAGTCTTCAGTAATTAGGCACCACTTTACCTTAAAGGCCTCAAGTTACCATATAACCTCAATAGAGCATTTCACTCTCAGACTGCAGGATTACTTGAGGTTCCTACAGTATTTAAAAGTAGAATGAGGCCCTTTTCTGTGGAACCAGGTCGCTGTTTGGATTTGGGAGACAGACACTATTTCTACCTTTAGATTAGGCTGAAAATTTCCTTAAGTTAGGGCTGGATATGATGATGCTGAACCCTTAGGCTGCAATAAGCCTAGGCTGCTGGGGGATTGCCACCCAGCATTTCTTCTTTACTTACCTTTACTTTAGAGGCAGGGTACACCTTGGACAGGTTTAACATATAGAAACAGATAACCATTTGCACTCACATTCACACCTATGGGCAATTTAGAGTTTCCAATTAACCTTTCCCCACTAAACCGCATGTCTTTGGAGTGTGGGAGGAAGCCGGAGTAGCCGGCGAGATTTCAGGTCTCGGCCTGATTTGCTGGAGTCCCAAAGTTTTTAACAGAATTCTTCCTGTTAAAAGGGTGTTTTTACTTCCCACTGTAGCTCCTAGACTGTAGCTCTGTAGCTCTCTATTATAGTAGGGTCTTTACCTTTCAATATAAAGCCTTTTGAGGCAACTGCTGTTGTGATTTGGCGCTATATAAATAAATGAAATTAAATGAAAACAATTCAACAGATCACATTCAGAAGACAGGCAAAAAGATTTTACTTTTGCATCAAAAACACTGATTCTTTATCTCAATTGCCGTTGCTGTTTCTAGAAAGAAATACATGCAAAGAAATCTGCACCTCCACTGTATTTTGTAGGAAGTAGAGCACTCAAATCTTAAATGAAAAATACAAAAGTACCCTTTTTTATTTGCAAATGCTGAAATGCAGTGAGTACAATTAATGACCAGCATGTTTTGAACTGGCATAAAAGCTTAACATGGATTACATTCACACATTCAGAAAGATCGTGAAATATTTGGCATTGAAAAACCGAATGTGAGAGAAAACGTGAAACGGAAAGCACAGAGGGATTCAAACATAATATTTCATGTTCATTTGAAATTCTTCTCATTAGTGGAATGAACACAGTTAATGGCAGATTTCACCATAGGTGGACGGACGATAATTCCAAGGCTAAAGCTAGTGTATACCTTAAATCTGTATTCCTTCTAATGGACATCAGGTCCTCAGATTGCAGCCAGATCATAAACATGATCATTCTGATCACTTGATAGATATCCTCAGCCAACATTTCCTTTAACACTAATAATTGTTAATTTCAAGTCTTATAACATGGTGTTAATTTTGTACATTATGGTCCCTAATACTGTAAAAATACTGTAAATACTGTAAATCAGGGGGTGATTTTGGGCTGGCATGCATGATTGCAGTGTCTCTCAGTTTCATAGTTAGATCTCCTTTGCAGGTTGTGTAATTTTTCCAAAGATGAAGATGGCTACAGAAAAAAAATTGATGCTTCATTACAAGGCATTGGTAAACAACAGGCAACATGATAGATATACTGACAATGGCTTAACCGGTTTCCGTAGTTTAGGCACGAATAAAAACAAATGTATCGAAATGTATGACAACATCTAAATAAGCTGTTAATGCATTTTTTTATATGCACCATAATATTACGCTAGATTATAATAATTAAATAGGAAAGTTTGAAAGTAACAGAACATGTGTATCTGAACTCTCCTAACAATGTTTCTGAAATACCTAAAAGCTCTTTTCACACAAAAGTAGAATCATCCTAATTCAGTTTTTTCCTTTGGTATATAGCAAATCCTTTTTTCCTAAAAGATAACATTACAGTAATTTGTTTTGTACTTAAATCAATTTGCGCATTTTTGCAATCTTTATCAATTGTAACATGTCAAGTTCCTGTAAGTAACAAATCATAAATACAGAGACTCTGAGAGTTAACAAGCCCAAATGACACATTGTAGGCAGAAACACTCTTCATATATTTAACTGCAATACAGGGTTTTAACAAAAAAGGAGCACAAAAGGCACATGCAGTGAATCTGGCTGCTAAATAAGTGTTGATTTTCCATCCTCTTATTTCTTCTTCACTTGTTTTTGGCAGCCAGTGGTTTGCGGCTGATTTTCTTACTCTTATCGTTGTTCTTTTTGGGTGGTTCTGGGTTGGCCTGCATGTGTCTGCCATAAAGACTGAGGAGAGGAAAAGAGGAGGGAAGACACATTCAATATCAACGTACATGTTTATGATTACATACGAAAAACTGCACAAATGTTTTTCAGAAAAGATCATGTAAAACTCAACCAAAAAATGTGAATTTTACTGGCCCCGGATAGTGCTCTGTTACACATAATGAGTCAGAATAAATTACAGGTACAAGGAAATTTTTTATGCATCACTAGGACTTGTGAATTAACTTCCATTAAAAAGTAGCCTTGTCTTCCTACAAATACAATTAGAGATAATTTGACTAAGCTGAGCAATAACTCAAAGACATCTGTACTATGAAAGCTCTGTGAAAATGACTTCTCAAAATGCTACATGGTGTAAAACAAGTCTCCAGACACAGGTGGATGTTTACTTATAAAAAAGGGGAAATGATGAAGCAAACTAAAATAGATGTACGGCCGTTACACCCTTTTTAGCAAGGCCAAAAACAAGCTATGAGTGGATCAGTGGAAATATCCAGTGATATGGTGAACTGAATTAATTTTAACTAATTCACATGAGATACGAGTACTCTCTCTGCCAAGAACCCTAATAACCTGTGTGTTTTAAAGTCTTTGCTTACAAACATGAGAGGGGTATGCACAAAAGAAAAGGTATGAAAACTCGTACTGATATACTGCCTTTCTACTGAATTTGAGCTCTCAAAGCACTTTCTACTACAAGTCTCATTCACCCAATCATACAAACATTCAGGTGGTGCATTTATCTGTACCTTTTAAGCATTTTTATCTAACATTCAAACATACTCTAGGGTTAGGACCTGCAAAAGACCTGCAACTGACAAATAAAGGCCATCTCATCTCATCTCTCATACTCTGACAGATGGATCGGGAAACTCAGGGTTCAGTATCTTGCCTAAGGATACTTTGATACATAAAGAGGAGGGGTCAGGGGTCAAACAACAAATTGCCTGAGTGGTAGATCTGAACCACACCCAGCCCGACAATTTAAGTGTAACACGAAAATCAAGAAAATCATCAACAGTGAACACACAGTTGTTGTGTTCAGTATTGATTGTCCATATTATTACAGTATACCTTTTAGTGTAAGTTACACACACCACCACATACACATACATGCTCCTCTCACCCCACTGCCACCTTTGCCGTCCCATGGGTCTCATCTTTGCACAGAAGCAAGAGAGCTCATCGGACTGGAAAAGAGTTCTCTGCTCCTCACTGCAGGATGTTTCCACAGATAAACGTGTTGTTTTTCTCTCTTCTAGGCTTAACATTTTAAATAGTATTCAAAATATAATAATAATGATAGAGGCTGCCATATTGCTGCCAACACCAGTAGGGGGTAGGGTAAAGTGTCTAGCCCAAGGACACAACAACCAGGACAGAGAGCAGGGGAATCGAACCGGCAACCTTCCGGTTACAGATGAGCTTGGCTCTGTGGCAACCATGGTTATATTTTATTGTAAATAACAGTACAAGTAGGAAAAGGAATCCAGGGTTGAAATTCTGCCTTCAACAGCAGAGATAATCATGTGCACACAGGCCAGCAATGGCTATAAAGCTACAGCCAAACAAAAATGTTGTAATTATTCAATTATCTGTGTTTAGACATAGTTTCAGGTAAGAGTATAAACTGTTCATTGCCTCATTCCTTCTGAAATGAGACAAGGAATTCACCCTTTATCCTCTTCTATGATTAGACAATGCTTAGATTAGGGAACCATGTACAATTGAATCGGGTATGGGGCATGGAAATTGGGGTGAAGGGTGTACATAATGAGTATATCCCTTTGTGGAAAAATGAATTATGCAAAGGACTTCTTAAAAATGCGTTAGTATTCCAACTAGTAACTGTCCTATGCTAAACATCAACTATTTCTATTTTCCTTTATCTGGTGTCAGTTGTTTTATTCCAGCTGTAGCTGTTACGATGCCTCAGTAAATTTCTCCCGTTTCCAGCCAACTGGTATCTAATGCTCTTCTACTTGTATCTCCTGACCCAAGGCAACCTTGCACACATGTGCATTTCAACACTGCCAAATAGATGAATAGCTTTAGTTAAGAGGACCTGGAGTGACTTATGGGATTTAATGGAATTTCTAGATGCACCAGGTCAAAGTGCCACCAAAGTCACAGTGTGTCTGTTCTCTCTGCGATTGATATCAAGACAACAGTTTCTTTCCTTAGCTGTTGTTATTTTGGATAAACAATTAAAGCGATGTACAGTGTAGTGCACACAAATCTGGTTTCTTTTAAACTGTTTTGTATCTCTAAATGAAAATATATTTTAACAATAATGTGTTTCCAAAAGTGAACAATTTCTATCATGCATGGATATACCAGAAAAAGCGTAATAAAACAATAATGTGTTACAAATATGGCCAAATGCCCTTTTTAGACAGCAGAGACATAAATTGTGTATCTATAAGAGCTTGTCTCACTATCAGATCGCATTTCCCAACAGTTTCTGCAATAGCCATTATTTACACTGTCCTTTGTTGGCATCGGCAAAGGGAGATGTCACCGTCATCTGAGGTTTATATAAAAACTTCCAAACTGCTGAGATTTTAATGAGGTCACAGAGGAGCGTAATATCCACACACTTCTTTCGTCTTTAGTAACACACCTTTGAAGTCTGAATAGAATTGAATGAACGGTTGTAGTGATAGGCTACACAGATAGGCTAGACAGATGTCAGACAGACATACAGAGATCCCTTCATTTGTTAGTTTGGTTTGAATGAGATGAGTCTATGCAACTGTCAGGCTTTTCTCTTGGGTGGTCCGTGGACGGGGTGACTGTAGGCATTCAAACTTCATAAACTGGAGGGTCAATGCTGAAGTGTTTGCTTGCATACACTGAGATGCGGTTATGAAAGCAGATGGCCTGAACATTTAAAAGGAGCCACCCATGATTTCCTTCTATACGTATAAATGCAAGTCATTTTAAATACAAATCCCTGAATACTAATTAAAAACTCACACCACAAGAAATTACCTAGAATAATCATAGTTAAATAACGGACATTTGTAATCCTCTTTTAGCCAAAGTTCTCTGTGAATGATTTAAGATCAAGCTTAATGGGCTAGGCACCGCTATCCACTGTTTTTGTCCGTTAATCATCCCAGGGACCATGTCAATAGACATTAAGGGCCCACCCATGGTCTTCTGTAATATGGCCTCACCATAAGTC
The DNA here is from genome assembly GCF_000239375.1 of Pundamilia nyererei. Lineage (NCBI taxonomy): Eukaryota > Metazoa > Chordata > Actinopteri > Cichliformes > Cichlidae > Pundamilia > Pundamilia nyererei. Next base: position 220,728 of record NW_005187599.1, read on the forward strand.
CTGATACAAAACTTATAAATTAACCACAAAGTTAATGTTTCTAAAATCAGATTACATAGAAATGGAGCATGGGGGAATACCTGCACGCAAGAATGTAACAAGACTCGGACTAGGAAGTCATCAAAGCTAAATTTCACCATTTTTATTTGGTTATTAGATAACATTCAGAATTTCAGCTAAATTAAGGCTGGTATTGTGCCAACAAGCAATTTATTGTGGTCTACCAAGCAATACAGAGTTCTTGTGGCAAGACTTAATTTGAAGAACAGGAATGGGTTTGTTTGAAGGTGTTTCCAGGTCATGCTGGGAGCAATTTTCTATCTTTGTATTGATATCGCTATATTGCTGTCATCGGTCAGAAGTCTTATAGCCTAAACAGAACTTGGTGCTTCTCACCCGGCATTGATAGCTGAGGTAAACAGTGACTAAACAGCTTTCTACGGATAGGGGAAAAACTCCAGGAGGATCCAAACAGTAATGGAAACCTGGTGGCTGCAGCCATTGTGGGGCACAGTGGTACAATGTTGATTACACTGTTTTTCCTCTCACTAGGCTGCAATCTACTGATCTAGTGGTGAAGTGATCTAGTGGTGAACCCTTTAAAGTTCAACTTTAAAGGGTTCAACTTTAAATTTGGTCAGGCTGAACTACAGACCTCAGCCATGCTAAATTGTGTAGCTTTTGTTGTAGTGCACCACAGCAAATTTTAAAAATTCAAATCATAAAATTTTAAATTAGGTGTCACGCATACATTTTCTAATTGACACCCATGTGAATGGGTACATAAAGCCCTGAACCCTGGGGTGCAAGGGCCCCATCATTATTATAATAATTATTTATTTTATATTTTTTAAGAACAGATTGCTAGAACAGATAGCTGTTATTTATGGCCCTAAAAAGACAATGCACGCAGAAAACTAAAATACATACTTCAAAACATCGCTTTCAAAACAAGACACTGAAGATACTAGAAAAGCTTAAGCATGTCACTGAATTTCTACAGCTAATGCTGCACATGCACACGCACACACACACATACACACCCTAAGAATGTGCGTATACAAATCCACAATAGTGAAAACTGTCAGTCTATGATTGAAGTGTCTCGTTTTCTTCACCCTGCCTCCATCCCATGTCAAACCTCTCATCTGGGAATTAAATATGCCAACCCCCTCCCATGCTGCCCATCAAAGCAACTGTAGCCCAGGGCAGAGAGACACACAGGCCAGAACAGAGAGGAGTGGGACAGACAGAGATACACCCAGTGGAGGAATAGCAGTAGGCAACTCTTTTTCATTTTAACATCAGTGTTTGCTTTCCATGGGCATTTTGCCTTAACTCACGCAAAACCCATTTACGCTTGGAAACAGTACAACAGCAACTCTCTAGCTAGATGTAGTATTACAAAACCAGCTGGGTTTTAGCCATGTGCAGCAACAGCTCAAAAGGAGTGAGTTGCTCACTAATTGGAAGGTCAGTATATTTACCCTTAAGTATCTCAGACGCACACAGTTGTGAGTGCGAGTATTTTTGATCAATAAAGCGCAGTGTAAGGCTAAAGAGATACCTATTTAACATTTCCCTACTTTAAAAAGCCTGTCCGTTTGGAGAAACCACATCACCATTTAGGGTCTGCAGGGATACATATCAGACAGAGAGACAAGTTGAGACAAAGTAGGATCCTTGTGCTTTGCAGAGCTTTTGCCCACTAGGGCCATCCCAGAGGAGACAATGGGGCAGGGGCAGGTGCCAGGAACCTCCTGGGAGTGTCTGGAATCAGCCAGGCATAGGGGCAGTTGACAGTTTTTACCATGTAAACAGAGCTCTAGGGATGGTACTGTCTCACTATTGGTCCTCAGTTTTGTCCAGGCTGAATTATGTCAACATCAACAGGATGGATTACTGTTAAACATGGTCCACTCATGTTAACCTCAGGATGAATTCTAATCCCTCTATGATCCTTTAATAATTGTAATCTAGTCTGTAAACACAGCTATATATTGTGTATACTCTCTGGATTATGACCAAATATGAGGCGTGATCTCAAAGTTTCATGACTCTTCATTTATATGGCAAAAAAACAAAAAACAAAAATATGTTGTGACCAACAGCTCAAAAGGTCAAGGTCATCAAGTCAAAAGCATGGGGATTAAAGCAATAACGATTTTGTTGCTTTAACAGAATTCATGGAATTGTGGACATAGTTCTACCTTTCAGTGGAAACAAGGTGAACTATGGGATAATACTTAGTGCTGCTGCATCACAGAAAGAAGGTTCCGGATGTAAATCTCTGATCTGTGTTTCCAATGTGTGCCCTGGCTTCCTTCCATAGTTCGATAGCATGCTTTGGTTAACTACTGATTCTAAACTGGTGATAGGTGTTGATGCAGGTTACAGATACTACTTAGGAGCGCAGAATAAAAGTATACCAAAATACCTCGGGTTTACACTGGCAATGTGAAATCAATTGGACATCATTAAAAAAGAAGACGTTTTATAGTAACATCAACAAAATTTCCTTGTTAACCACTCTAATTGCTACTTTGTCTGTCCATCAATCCTCTTAACCACTTGTTCGATGTGGGCGGCATTAGGCTATCCAAGCTCTTAGTTGGAGAAAGGTATGGTACACTTTGACGTGGTTGTTGACAGAGTTTATCGTTATGGCCAAAAAGGAAAATGAAGTACAAAGGCTACTATTTTAAAATAGTGTAGTAATTCAGGCAATTCTTTAGCTGCCCATCTGCATCTGATGGTACCTCCACCCCCCACCTATCAGGGTCAGGGAGAGACTGGGTAAGAGGCTAGGTGCAGGCTGGACAGGTTGCCAAATAGATGTGTCTTCTAAACTGATTTTAAGTTTTGTGCTTTTATGTCTTAATGTAAAAAAAGGTGTGTATCTATTTCATAAGATTAAATTGTATAATGTTTTAAAAAGATCTAAATCCTTTACAAAGATGATTACAATTTTGTCAGTATGTGAAAAAAGAAAGTGGAAACAGCTATTGTAATGAACACAATAGAGCTGCTTGAAAGAGCTCAGGACTGTGGTAACTGATTGAATATGCTCCTTTCAACAAAAGTGATTATTCATTAAGTCAATATGTGGACAGCCAATGCAGCACACTTGGTGTTGTCAAAACAAGCAGTATTCGCATAATTATGGGTACCAAGCATTGATGGATGAGAGGCTCATGGATAAAATGGAAGAGGGGGAGCGGGAGTAGAGAGAAATGATCAGTATGTCATAAAGGAAAAATTAAATGAGTGTTAAGACAGAAGAACAATGCAGCCTTATTGATGCTAGGATCCAGTTCATTAATGCTTTTTAATTTCAATTTTAAGTCACACCTATGTTAAGTTAAATAGAAGAAGTGTGAGCGGCTGTAGTGACAATACTGCCAATGAGATACCACCTCAAATAAAAATGTGCATTGCTCCAAATATGCTGTCATATTAGAACAAACAGTTAATCTAATTTTCATGGCGCTACTGGCACACCCACCCTGACAGTATTAAATGCAATTAATTAACGCTAATTACTTTAATAATGCTTCCCTCTGATGCATATCTGAAAAGCATTATCCATGTCATTAAATAAAATACAATTTCAAATGCAAATCACTTTACTGTATTGTTTTCAATCATGCAAAAATAATAACAAAAAAAGTCCATCGCATGTCTTGAGGTTGTCAGCATCAAGCATGCTGCTACTGCTGAATATCCTGTAGCAGCCAGAAAATGATCTAAAATCTACATATAAAAACAAAACCAAAAACGACAGAAAACAGCCACAAAGACTGATCTGCGTTTTCTGCAACTGGAATAAAAACTTACTATTAAGTCACACCAATTAGCATGATAATACAAAAATGTGTAGGATTTATTAATGAAGATTTAACCTATAGGAAAAAAAACCTATATAAAGGTAATCTGTGCTTGTTCTAAAATGAAGAGTGTTTAAATGGTCGATATTTTTATTAACAATACTTGACAATCAGAAACCAAATATCTAACTACACCAACCAAAATTAACATGCTAGATAATCTGTTCTGATTATCCTTTTTGATATGCAGTTTGCCTTTGCTAAATATAGCAACACTTTTTTCTTTATTTATTTTTACTACATTTTATGCTATGCAGAGTGTAGCACAAACTCAGAACAGCTTTAATTTTTACTGTCACTATCACAGATACTAAATAACATCTCCACCACGTGGAGGTTGCAGAACCTTCTTCAGTTCTACCTCCATATCCATGTGGACCTGCAGGGGTCATGACTTCTCTACATGTCTAAGGATCACACAGACTAGCAGACATCTGAAGTGACAATCACACTGAGGGGAACTGCAGTCCTCACAAAATGGTGAGATCACAGTTAAAATTCTCCAGATAGTGTAGCATACATGCTGTGGTGTGTGTATGATACCTGAAACACAGCAGACAACAGCGACTAGTACAAGTCATTTGCTAATTTGCATTTGACAATGCTGCTGTTCATCCTGTGTGGAGTGATGCGATATTTGTTTTATTACAAAAACACGGTCAAAATGAATTCTGCATTCTGCATGTGTAATTTAATTTTGTGCATTTATGTCATCACAGTTCTTTCAGATCGTGTTTTAGTGTGGGATGAAGGCCATGGGCGTAATCTCTTTTATGTTTTGGCCCTTTTATTTTCTCTGTCCTGAACCTGGAAACTCCCAGGAAGCTCAAAGACAACTTTCACATTTTAACGGTTTTTAAAAGTAAATTCTCTCATATGCAGCCCAGCAGTAAATTAAGCATTTATTGCTGCAATCTTGATGGAAACAAGATAGCAGCGCATACAGATGTATGCAGCAGCACAGCGTCCCTAACTACTGTGCACCTAACGCGCTGATCACATACAGTCGTCGAACTAATAGACATCAGCCTGAACCCTGACTTGGGATTGGACTGACAGTATCCTACCCAACTGGGTGCTTTGTGGGTTATTGTCTGGAACAGCAAGCGATGCAGACGGCAGAGAGAGAGGAAACAAAAACAGGGATGCAGAGCTGGCTATCGCTACCTTGCAGCATAACTATACAATGGTTTAAGTTCACCTGATCCATTCCTAAACCTATGTTGGTGAGGTTTAATACCTAATCTTCAAATCAGACAAAAAGACTGTCTCACAAATTCAAACTGGGACATGCCCCCAAAAAGTTGATTCTGTTCATCTGGACGTAGCATCTTCAGTCAGCTGATTGATTCTCAGCTGACTGCAGGTTTCGCCAACCTTATAGAGAAGACATTTGCACAATGACTGAAATGAACATCACTGTCAATCAATAGCCTGTGATGTGAGTTTCTTCATTAATTATTGAAGAAATGAGTGGCATAACATTTCTCCCACTGAAAATGCTACGTTCAGATGAAGGGAATCAACTTTTTGGGGGGGATTTCCTTACCTGGATGATTGCGCATACATCAAAACAAACTGGGACATGGTTCCACAGGACAGGGGCATGACAGCTGAAGGCTCTGCCTCCCATTCAACTTTTATAAAGAAAACAAATTCACAAGTAAGACTGCAATCTGAGAGCAAAGTGCTCAACTAGTACAGTGGTCCCTCGCTATAACGCGGTTCACCTTTCGCGGCCTCGCTGTTTCGCTGATTTTTTGTGTGCAATTTTACATGTTTTTTGTTTTCTACAGCGCATTGTTTTCTGCGTCCTGATCAGCTGTAGACGATTATCAATCAACCTCGTGCTGCGGTCTTGTACAGTGCAGAATGTGTTCAAGCTTGTCAAATTTACATAAATCTTCGATCGCTAGCAGTGTGACTCTGAAGTGCTGTACTGTATGTTTGTAAGTTTTCTCCCCAACAAATACAACAATGTCGATTAAACGTTTTTGCACCATCAAAGGCAACTGCGGGTGCCTTTGGTTTCAATCTATAATACTGGACTTATTTTTCTACGAAGGTTTGAACTTTGAAAGCGTTTAAACAAGAGAGAAAAATGTGAAAACATTCGTGCCTGTCTGAGAAAAGTGTATAAAGTTTGTAGTTGGCTACTTTACGGATTTAACCTATCGCGGGTTATTTTTAGAACGTAACAACGAGGGACCACTGTAGTTCAATTCCATTAAAAGGAATTTTGTCAGCGATTCTGTTCATAATTTTCATGGAGAGAATTTCTAGGTGTAGCCAAGTGGTGGAAGGCTTCCACTTGGGTGGTCTGAGAATCTCATCTCTGCTTTTCACAGATGATGTGGCTCTGTTGGCTTCATCAGGTGACGGCCTACAGTTCGCACTGGAGGCATTCGCAGCTGAGTGTAAAGTGGTGGGAATGAGAATCAGCACCTCCAAATCTGAGGCCATGGTCCTCAGCCGGAAAAGGGTGGCGTGCCACTCCAGATCAGGGATGAGTACGGGGGCAGACCCAGCACACGCTGGAGAGATTAAATCTCTCCGCTGGCCTACGAACTCCTTGGTGTTCCTCTGGAAAGGCTAGAGGAGATGGCTGGGAAGAGGGGATTTCTTGGCTTCTCTGCTTATGCTGCTGGCCCCGCAACCCGGATCAGGATAAATAAATAATAATAATGTAAATAATGTCTACTTTATTGATCTCTGTGGGGAAATCCCTCTCTGCATTTAACCATTCACTCAGTGAAGCAGTGGGCAGCCACTGGGCGCTTGGGGAGCAGTATGTAGGAACGGTACCTTGCTCAGGGGTATCTGAGGGTAGCCGTTCAGTGGATTCAAACCCCTGACCTTCCGATCATGGGGCCACAGCGCTACCTACTGAGCTATCCCTGCCATAAGCGAAGAAAATGGATGGATTCATTCTTTCAATTTTTTTGCGACACTGTGCAACCTATAATGTCTTGGGGACAGTGTTTGCACAATGGATACACATGTTGTGTCCCATGCCCCTACATTCATTTGCTTGTCGTTTTAGATTGTTACCCCTATATCATTCTTATTACTATGCCATCTGATATTTGCAGAGTTACAAGAACTTCTTCCCGTTGTTTTGTTTTTTTTACATATTAAAATCTATGACATGTAAATACAAGCGGCAGACATGTAGTCTCAGCTCCCACCTATTCCTTTCCTATCTCTCTTGCTCTTGTGCTGAGCAGGCTGGAACCAGATATTAAACCAGTTGTAAAGGCACATGACCAATGCAAGCAATCAAGAGCAAAACAGTTCTAGCTAGAGGTCAAGATAAAGATTTCCTATTTATTTTAAGTGTGTGTATTTCTGTGTGTGCGTGCGTGTGTTTTCATGTATAGCTCCAGTGATGAACTGTTAGGGCCAATTAAAATCAGAAGAAAAGAGGCGAATGGATTCAGTTTCCTGATGATGTCTTTATAGAGTTCTGCTATTCCACACGGCTTAATTAATCACAGCAAAGTTCTGTATGTGTGTCTGCGTGTGCAAAGAGAATAAAAGTTGGTATTTGATTTTCTTTTTCGTACGTGTGTGTGTGTTAAAAAGTTAAAAATATCTATGTGAATATATGCGTGTATGATAAATGTGCATGAAGGCCAAAGGCCATTGATCTGATGGAGGCGTTCCTCTTGCAGCCTCCTCATCTTCAACAGAGTTGCCGAGCAATTACGTAGTATCATTTACAGTCAAGTAATGTTTGTAGAAAGGAGGAGCTGCAGTGAAAATAAGAAAAGGGAAATGCAGAGAGGGACTAAAGGCAGAGGAAAGGAGTAGAAAGTTCCTAACTAAGATTCATGAGAAACAACTAAGGTTTTTAGCCAATGGTGGAAAAGTTCTTTGCCTTTATCATTAGTTACATTTCCTGCTGACCCACCAGTCTTCTGACAGATATGTAGTGCATGTGAGTACTACTTTAGTAACCATAAATTAAATAAGTAACAAATCTTTTACCTTCGTTACACAATCATAGTGGATATCTTCTGCTACCCTACACTCATCAGTTTTTAACCAGATTGGGCATGGGCCCATTTCTACTAAATTCCTCACATGTACAAAATGTGGAATTTACAAAATTAGGAATGAAATGAAATAGAACTACATAAAAATGTGCATCTATTCATATTTATACATTTTGCAGGTTAATTTGGATATTTGAATACATCTTTTTCTAAAATGAAAAATATATATGAGCTCACCCCTTCACTCTTAGCAGCATTTATTACAAATATGTCGGTTTTCTTTAATCCGACAAACTTAGAAACTTGTTCAGCAACTTCTTTTTCCATGAAAAAGTGTTTGGTGACAGTACTGACTTTACATTCACCTATACTACTGCTACAGACATACTGTGACTACTCTGTAAGTGTTCTGTTCTACAGAAAGCAATGGGTATAACCTTTATTTCTGCTGCTTTTAAATTTCTTTCACTTTGAAGTTTTGAAGCTCTGACTAATTTCAGGACTGGACTTGTTGCAAAGTGGCATCCTATCATTGTACCACATTAGAGTTCAAATATTTGCATCAAAATAAAACTGCTCATCTTTATTCACCCAAATTCAGTGGCTCTCTTAGAAAAAAATTCAAAAATGTACCAAAACTTAACACAAAAATGAAATCAACATTGTACTACTTTACTCTGTGCTACAATTATGTAAAACAATCTTTACATATATATATTTAAAATTAATCTGTTTAACGTAACAACGAAGGACCAGTGTTTATTCAAAGAGCTCAAGTCCAGAAGTGCAATTTTTGGCACTTTAGGTAAAATTGATTGCACTAGGCGATAACATATCTTTTGTTGAATATGTTTACCATTTTCCTGAAGCCATTCGATACACATCTTCGGCCAGATGGATTATGACTGCATTGGTCATTTCAATATGCCTTTGGGAGCTTGATGGATAAGCAGACATAGGCGGCTGTACAGGGTGACTTTTATGGATCAACCAGTTTCCAGAACAAATATGAGACAAAGGACTGAAAACTGTTTAGACTGTTGTGGTTAAAAGCTTCTATTGAGGGATGAAATAACAGCCTAAGAGAGCATAGAATGAGGTCTGTTTGGACACGGTAACAACCCTAATGGGAATTTAATTTGTTACTAATGATACTAAAGCTTAGGTCCCAATTTCTGCTAAGCCAGCTACTACATGTGGAGTAGGACAAACGCATCTGACACAGAAGAAGAGAATACATCTAAACAGGTATACATATAGAGTTGTGGTCAAAAGTCATAAAAGAACCAAACTTTGAGTCTTTTCCAATCACTCTATCAGAGAAAAATCAGAGTTGTAGAAATAACGAGACACTCAAGAGAGCCATATTATATTCTTTACAAGTGTATGTAAACTTTTGACCACAACTGTACTTTATTTAAATTAATCTATGTATAGTCTGCATTTTTAAAAATATTTCAGAGATTCAACAGAAAAAAAGATATTCTGAAAAATATTTAAAATGACTTTTTCCCACCACAGCAATAAGATGATAACAGCCAGATATTCATTCTATTTTCATTAGACAGAAACTGGGGGTGTGGACAGATGTGTGTGTATGTGTGCGTGTGCGTGTGTGTATGTGTGAGTGTGTTGACACGATTTGAAGAGGAAGGACATTTAGTCAGGTGTAAATAAAGCTGTGAAGAAATTAACACCTGTCAAAAGAAAGGCTGCTGCTAGATGTGAATGTGTGTGTATGTGTGTCCTTTGTGCTGTTTTACAGTAATACATATTTCTTATTTACTTATTTTCACAGCCTATTCATATTGTGTCTTTCACAGTTTGGGACAGCAAACTGAAAACCAGCCATGAGTGGAGTTAAGCTTGTCCAGATGCTGAGACCAGCGTAGACCTTGTTCATCACATAAGGAGTAACTGAAGACTTAAATGAAAATAAACAGTTATCCATAATGTGGTATTTTTTCAAAGTTTAGTCACTTAGCCTCTGAATGTGGATACTGGATCAGCATGTTATATGAAATGAGCTAAATGTTCAGCATTTTTTATTATAGTTTAATCCCCAATAAATCTATTTTCATACATTTTTCTCTGTTTTTGTTAACTAATCCTTCCATTGGTCTGATAGCAATCACGCTCATAAAATCCTTATGTTAACACAATGACCTCTGACATAAACACCACTTACCAAAACTAACATAAGTTACGGCTTGAGCAGAATTTATTGTCACTGTACAAAGTATGTGGTATAACTGGTCTGTGGGTCACTCCGCCAGCCAATCACACATAAGATTGAAGTTATAACAAAAGACCATTAAAAACAACAAAAGTTTTCTACTGCAGCAACGGTCTGTGTTTTTTATACTGTAGTTTTCGATCTTTGAAGTTTTATCTTTTTTTTCCTCACAGTTTTCACATTTCTGGTGAACTCTGTCACCGTAACTCCCTTCCCTATTCCAGCTCACCAGTAAACCAATCAGCATTCGTCAAATGCATACTTTATCTGCTTCCAGCAGCATGTGGTTAGGATGTTGAACGACTCACGATAATAACGACAATACATACTTTGTGTTTTTGCAATAAGGGACTAATTGTATATTGCTTTTATTCATATACAAAAGCAAAGTGGTCTGTGAAAGAAATTCTGTTTCAAATCTTTGAGGTGATAGCTGAACTCAAATGTAAGTAGTTCTTATGAATTTCTGTTTAACTGACGTCAAACAGTGCAGAACCAAGCAGAATGACTGTCAGTTATTTCACGGTCTTTAGGTAACGAAATCTCTTTGAAGAAAAGCAACTGACTGCAAGTTGTCAAAGAAATGATCCCTGTTAGTCAAGCAACCATTTCAAAGACAAAGATTTATAGCAAAAGGTTGCAAAAATGTTGACTGTACTGTGACATCGAACCACTGTTTTCCTTAGTGTGGCTGTAGTGTTAGTGCAATATTTGCTGTATTAAAAGTGATCAAAAAATTATGAAAACGATCCAATAAAATTAAAAATCCTTACATTAATTAAATTTGTCTATTTCCCCCCTTCCTATTAAAGGTCATCATATTATGTATCTAAGAACCATTTTCAGTGAAGATGGCTTTTTTAAAATCACTTTCTGCAAGTCCTATACATGCGCCAGTAGTTGCAACTCTGTGATGCCAACTGGATCTGTTACAGAGTATCAAAAATGTGATTTTTCACTTGGGATAAATCACGAGAAGTGAAACATCTTCACAAACATAAAGCTGTCTAATTGACGTATTTTTTCACCTTGACTTCAATTGAAAGGGACGCAACTCAAGCCGAATTGCGTTGGTCTGGATTAATTACAAGACACAACTTGCACGCCTTATGCAAGGCTCCCGGTTCCTTGCTTAAGCTTTTTTAAAGAAGAAATTGTTTTGTTGTGGATAAGCTTTTGGTTTGTCTGCAGGTGTACAGATGGGAGTGATTATGCATATGTTGCTTTTATGAATGCTGACTTCAGCAGTGACAGTGATTGATTGCATAGACAGAGTTGGAGTCGACTATATAGTGCAGGTAAATGCTCCATCATCCACCCTGACCGATACAAATAATCATGATGTGCAACTGTTTATCCTAAAATACAACCCGAGCGTTCTTGGCTGGCAGAGCTGAATTATAACGGCACACATTTTAGTTATAGTCCAGGAAAAATTGCAACAATGCAATCCACCACAAATGTTTTATGGTGGATATTTTAAAAAACTGAAATGTATGAATATTTTGTTGCTGTATTGAACCGCAAGCTGTGCTCTGTTATTAATGCTTGAGATGTTTTTAAAAGTTGGCTTGATGGACATATCTTTTTTATAAGGCCCAATTTACACTGCAGACCTTCACAAACAATCAAACAATACCCTATGAGCAGTGTTGGGGAGTAACGGAAAACACGTACCGCCGTTACGTATTTAAAATACAAAATATGAGTAACTGTATTCCGTTACAGTTACCATTTAAAAAGGTGGTATTTAGAATACAGTTACTTTGTTGAAATAAATGGATTACACGGCGGTA
>NW_005187599.1:234773-242129 GCF_000239375.1 Pundamilia nyererei
ATCGGTATCGGACATAAAAAAGTGGTATCGTGCCATCTCTAGTAGTAAGTGAAGAAAAGTCAAAATAGGATAAATATGATCTTTCTAGTGCATATCATGCTTTTGCAGCGTGTTTTCAGTTCACATAAAAAATTACTATAATCTAGACTAGAAGTACCCCTCCGTGAATCACTACCTTATGGTGGTGGAGGGGTTTGTGTGTCCCAGGGATCCCAGGGGCTATGTTGTCTGGGGGCTTTTGGCCGCTGGTAGGGTCTCCCATGGCAAATATGTCCTGGGTGAGGGACCAGACAAAGAGCGATTCAGAAGACCTTTATGAGGAAAACATTGAGGGAACAGTTTACCCTGCCCAAGATAGGGTTACCAGGGCCCCACCCTGCAGCCAGGCCCGGGGAGGGTGCCTGAGGGCGAGCGCCTGGTGGCTGGGCCTTACTCCATGGGGCCCGGCCGGGCACAGCCCGAAAAGGGGACATGGGCCCATCCTCCCGCAGGCCCACCACCGACAGGAGGTGCCGTAGAGGCCGGGTGCATTGTGTGCCGGGTGGCGGCAGCCAGGAGCAGAGGCCCAGGCGGACTGATCCCTGGCTACCTCTCTGGTGTGGAAGGAGCCTGAGTTAGTGCGTGAGGTTGAGAGGTACCGGCTAGATATAGTGGGGCTCACCTCTACGCATGGCTTGGTCTCCTGGAGAGGGGCTGGACTCTGTCTCAGTCTGGAGTTGCCCCTGGTGAGAGGCGGCGGGCTGGGGTGGGTATTCTAATATCCCCTCGGCTTGCTGCCTGTATGTTGGGGTTCTTCCCGGTGGATGAGAGGGTTTGTTCCTTGCGCCTTAGGGTCAGGGAACGGGTCCTGACTGTCATGTGCGCTTATGCGCCGAGTGGCGGTTCAGAGTACCCAGCCTTCTTAGAGTTCCTGGGTGGGGTTCTGGAAGGTGCTCCACCTGGAGACTCTGTTGTCCTACTGGGAGCCTTCAATGCTCACGTGGGTAACGAAAGCGAGACCTGGAGGGGCGTGATTCGGAGGAATGGCCTCCCTGATCTGAACCCAAGCGGTGTTTTGATATTGGACTTCTGTGCAAATCACAGTTTGGCCATAACAAACACCTTTTTCGAACATAAGAGTGTCCATAAGTGCACGTGGCACCAGGATGCTCTAGGCCGCAGGTCGATGATCAATTTTGTAATCGTATCACCACACCTGCGACCATATGTTCTGGACACTCGGGTAAAGAGAGGGGCTGAGCTGTCAACTGATCACCACCTGGTGGTGAGTTGGATCAGGTGGCGGGGGAGGATGCTGGACAGATCCGGTGCACCTAATTGCGTAATGAGGGTGTGCTGGGAACGCCTAGCAGAGGCCCCAGTCCGTGAGATTTTCAACGCACACCTCCGGCAGAGCTTCAACAGCATTCTGAGGAAGACTGGGGACATTGAGTCCGAATGGACTATGTTCAGCATCTCCATTGCCGAAGCTGCTGCATTGAGCTGCGGCTGCAAGGTGGTTGGTGCCTGTCGTAGTGGTAACCCCCAAACCAAATGGTGGACACCAGAGGTGAAGGGAGCCACCAGGCTGAAGAAGGAGTCCTATCAGGCTTGGCTAGCCTGTGGGACTTCGGAGGCAGCTGACAGGTAGGAATGCGGAATGCGGCTCGGGCAGTGGCTGAAGCAAAAACTCGGGTGTGGGAGGAGTTCGGAGAGGCTATGGAAAAAGACTTTTGGACTGCCTCGAAGAGATTCTGGCAAACCGTCAGGCGTCTCAGGAGGGGAAAGCGGTGCTCTACCTGCACTGTGTAGCGTGGAGCGCTGCTGACTTCGACTGAGAAAATTGTTGGGCAGTGGAAGGAATACTTCGACGACCTCCTTAATCCCATTGACATGTCTTCTGAGGAGGAAGCAGAGTCTGGGGGTGAGGGGGATGACCCGCCAATTTCTGGGGACGAGGTCACTGAGGCAGTTAAACAACTCCTTGGTGGCAGAGCCCCTGGTGTGGATGAGGTCTGCCCCGAGTTCCTGAAGGCTCTGAACATTATAGGGCTGTCCTGGCTGACACGCCTCTACAATGTTGCGTGGAGATCAGGGGCAGTACCCCTGGACTGGCAGACCAGGGTGGTGGTCCCCATTTTTAAGAAGGGGAACCGGAGGGTGTGTTCCAACTACAGGGGGATCACACTCCTCAGCCTCCCTGGGAAAGTCTATGCCAGGGTGCTGGAAAGGAGAGTTCATCCGCTAGTCAAACCTCAGATACAGGAGGAACAATGCAGTTTTCGTCCTGGTCGTGGAAAACTGGACCAGCTCTTTATCCTCTCGAGGATACTTGAGGGCGCATGGGAGTTTGCCCAACCAGTCTACATGTGTTTTGTAGACTTGGAGAAGGCATTCAACTGTGTCCCTCGGGGTGTCCTGTGGGAGGTGCTACGAGAGTATGGGGTGTCTGGCCCATTGCTACAAGCCATTTGATCCTTATACAACCGTTGCAAGAGCTTGGTTCGCATTGCCGGCAATAAGTTGGACTCATTCCCGGTGGATAATGGGGCCCGCCAGGGCTGCCCTTTGTCACCGATTCTGTTCATAATGTTTATGGACAGGATTTCTAGGCGCAGCCAAGTGGCGGAGGACTTTCACTTCGGTGGCCTCAGAATCTAATGTCTGCTTTTCGTGGATGATGTGGTTCTGTTGGCTTCATCGGGTGATGGCCTCCAGCTCGCACTGGAACCCTACCCTCACCTATGGCCACGAGCTGTGGGTAGTGACTAAAAGAACGAGATCGCGGATACAAGCGGCGGAAATGAGCTTCCTCCGAAGGGTAGCTGGCCTCTCCCTTAGAGATAGGGTGAGAAGTTCAGCCATCCGGGAGGGGCTCAGAGTAGAGCCGCTGCTCCTCCACATCGAAAGGAGCCAGCTCAGGTGGTTCGGGCATCTGACAAGGATGCCTCCTGGGTGAGGTGTTCCGGGCATGTCCCACCGGGAGGAGGCCCCGGGGCAGACCCAGGACACGCTGGAGAGATTATATCTCTCGGCTGGCCTGGGAACGCCTTGGTGTTCCCCCGGCTGCTCACACGACCCGGCCCCGGATAAAGCGGAAGAAGATGGATGGATGGATGGATGGATAGCCTAGAAGTAACCAACACACAAACCAGTTCCTCAGCATCACTCCAGAGACAGAATGTGTCAATGGAAAATTGTATGAGCAATACAGATAAAAGAAGGCAGTCCTTCATATTTGTTTAAAGTGTGAAGTGAAGAAAATATCCTTGTCAAAATCACACCAAGAATCCTCAGTGGTACTTTGCATCTTTATCTGATAGAAAGACTGATTTGTGTCATTTGTTTTTATGACAAATATAGTGGTATTCTTCAGGATACTAGAAGACGCACCTATGGTAACGTTTTAAAAATCTTCGATGCCATCTTTCTCAATTTATTGTATTCACAACATTTTCAGAAAACTTGGCCCCTGACCTGGACCTAAATGTCAAAGGATTGGAAAAAGAATTTTTTGTAGATGCAACCATGGTATCTTCTTCTTTAATTAATCGCATTCAAAAGACATTCTAAAAACTTAACCTCAGATTTTGACGTTGAGGCTGAACTCATCTGCACTTTTTAGTAGATGCACCTAGTATGAATTTCAAAATCCAAAGCCGCACAGTACATTACTTTTAATAGCAACAACATATTCTAATCTCTAAAGTTAAAATAGTATTAAATGTGAATAGTGTTGTCAAATGCTGCATTGAAGTCTTGGAGGACAAGCACAGAGATAAGATCACTCTGAAGCCACAAAAGATCATTATTATTACTTTACTAGTGCCATTTTGTGCCTTGATGAATTCCAAATAATTCCTAAAATCCTACAACAGCTTGACAATTTTGTTTTACATCTGATATATCAGTTACTTTTCAGCAATTACAACAGCCTATGTACCTTGTTAATTAAAGATAAACCGATCACATTTAGTTTTTTGTTTCCCAGGAATCCCAGGAGCTATGTTGTCTGGGGGCTTTCGACCACTCGTAGGGTCTCCCATAGCAAATTGGTCCTGGGTGAGGGACCAGACAAAGAGCGATACAAAAATTGCTGTGAATGAAAGACCAAGGGAACAGTTCACCTTGCTTGGGATAGTTAACAGGGCCCCGCCTTGAAGCCAGGCCTGGGGAGGGTGCCTATGTTGGAGAGTCTGGTGGCCGGGCCTTAGTCCAAGGGGCCTGACCGGGCAAAGCCAGAAAAAAGAACATAGGCCCACCACCTGCAGGAGGCACCGCAGGGATCGGGGTGTGTGTGTGCTGGGCAGCAGCCAGGGGAGGAGAACCTGGCGGACTGATCTCTGGCAGACAGAAGAAGCCTGAGCAAGTGTGTGGGGTTGAGGAGTACCAACTAGATGTAGGTATGGGATGTAGCATGGCTTGGGCTGCGGAACCAATCTCCTGGAGAGGGGCTGGAGTCTGTCTTATTCTGGAATTGGTCTTGGTGAGCGGCAGCGGGCTGGGATGGGTATCTTAGTAGATCTTCTGAGTTCTTCCGGTGAACAAGAAGGTTTGTTCCCTGCACCTTCAGGTCGGATGCTTATGCGCTGAATGACAGTTTAGAGTACCTGACCTTCTTGGAGTCCCAAGGTAGGGTGCTATACCTGGGGACCCTGTGGTCTTACACTCATATGGGGAACGACAGTGAGACCTGGAGGGGCATGATTGGGAGGAATGACCTGCCAGGGTGGCTGGCTCCTTCCTTACAGATCAGAGTAGAGTCGTTACTCCTCCATATCGAAATAAGCCAGTTGAGGTGGTTTGGGCATCTAACAAGGATGCCTCCTCGGTGAAGTGCTCCGTGCATGTCCCACTGGGAGGAGGCCCTGGGGTAGACCCAGGACACGCTGGAGGGAGTGGCCGGGCAAAGGGAGGTCTGGGCTCCTCAGCTTAGGCTGCTGCCCCTGTGACTTGGCCCCAGATAAGCAGAAGAAGATGGATGGATGCATAGATTTAAAATCACATCATTAAATAATGGTAAGACTTCTTTGAAGAGTTATGTAGGGATGGGGGTCAAATAGATGTTTGGTTTGGAACTATTAAAGTTAGTTCAGAGAGGGAAAAAGAAAAAGAGGGAAAAAGAAAAAATCTGAAACTACTGCAGTTGCTGTACTCCTGCTACATCGATGAGAATACTGTAATAACTTTTTAAAAATATACACATTTTCTTTTTAAAGAATTTCATGAAGGCATTAGCCATGTATTCCTTTAGAACTAAATGAATCCAAAGAAAGAGACAGAAGGAATGGCACTTCCATGCCTGAGAAACTATTATTACGCTGAACAATTGATCCCCGTACTGCACTGGTGTAACAGAGGCTATAAAGCCAAGTGGAAGGAACTAGAATTTAGAATGTCATCTAATGTCATTTAGAATGTCAACAGGGAAGCTGCTGTTGTGTTATCTGTTGTTATCTGTGTTCTGTTGTTATCTGCTGTGTTGTTTCACCCACTTTGTGATCCTGTCATTGATTTAATAATCAACTAGCTCTAAGACGGATCAACAAGCTCTAACGAAGAAAAGTTCACTTTGTTGATGCTCCCGTCCACCACCGTTTGTTTTACACTGCAAAAATCAACAGTAAAGCTAAAGAACCAATGCTACATTAAAAAATGCATAAGAACTGTAAACTCAGCTTGATACGATGTTTAAATTAGACAGCTCGTTGAAGGCTGAAGGCAGCCATCCCAATTTCTGTCGCAGTGATAAATGGTTATAATGCATAATTTCCGTATAATGCAAAATATTTTAATCCTGGTCAAAAAAGGCTTAAAACCCACGTTTCTTTCTTTAGTTTATAAAAACTGAGGGATAATCATGATCTTGAACAGAAGGACTTTTCAGATGCAACCATGTATGTGGTATCCGAAAAAGATAAAATATATATCAAAATCATCAGTTAAGAAATATAATTACGGGCATTGTAAGGATGCAGCTCTGTGATTAAAGCAGAACTGTTACAGCCAACATTAGACTCAAAATGTTTTTTCATTTTAAATTAGGCTTTTGTTGCACCATAAATAATACCATCAAAAAATCTGTATGAAAAACTGTCCCAAGCTAAGAATGATAGTGTCATATTAAAAAAACATGGAAAAAAGGAGGAAAAGGACTATCCTCTGAGGACTAGAAGGAATTATGTAACTTTCAACACTGACTCAGTAACCATGAGTCTGTATGGAAGCTTATGTTGTCCCAATAGTGGAGCATTACATATCACGGTGTATTATGGTGAGTGGTCTGATCAGAGAAATGTATTCTACCAAATACAGAGAGATCCCTCAAGAAATTCGCCACAGAAAAAGTGTGTTCTAAGGCCATTTCCACATTAACATGAACACTATATGAGGCATTATATTTTATACTCTAGACTCCCACATTGCTGCCTTTTTAGAGTACCACATAGATCTGAGGCAAACTCAACATACCCATGATGTTTACTTATCTTGTCTAACACATTCCAACACACACCTTTGTTTGACTGCACCAAAAGAATAAAAAGCTGCTCAAAGGCCATAGAACTACGGATTAATTAAATCTAAAAACACAAAACAAAAACAAAAAAACAAACATTCCCTGAGTTCCCATTGATGCTTTTGAGGGAAAGATAACGCTTGACACATTATGTAAAACTATCTGCACACTGGAGCCTACATCTTGTACTGATGGGGAGATCATGGTCCAGTGAAATGATAGGTCAGTATGTTGATCAGATATTACAATGGATACAACATACTATGGCAACGGCAAAGCCTGACTTTACATTTTCAAGCCCTGCATCTTGTGCGTCTTCTTGTTTCATTTTTACTGGAGACCACAATGTTTGTATTTCCACCGTCAGCCTTCTCGATTGGTCTTTTGGTAATTAGTTCACTAGTAATGACTTTAAAATGCATATTAAAAATAATTAAAATAATAAAATAATAAAAATCAAGACATTTAAGTGCTGCAGAAAAATATTTTGTGTGTGGGTCAAAAAAAAAAAGAAAAAAAAGAAAAAAGAGTTCAAATCAGACAAAGTGTGACATTTGTATGCACTACTCTATATCTTCACGGTGCTATAACAAATCTCATAGAAGTATGCAAACATATAGTGGAATGGAATTTGTTTGAGACATGGTCTTTTTGTCTCTCTCGCCCACAGCCACACAGTGCAGGGATCAGTTCCAGAGCATGCCTCAGAGCAGCAGTTTGAAGCATTCACACAGAGGATTTGCAGCATGTCCTGCTGCTTGGAACAAAGAATTAATAGCAGTCTCCTGCTTTCCAGTGCAGACTCTAACTTTCTTCTCCGTCAAAGTACCCTTTGCGTGTGTGTGTGTGTGTGTGTGTGT
>NW_005187599.1:242149-268240 GCF_000239375.1 Pundamilia nyererei
TATATATATATATATATATATATTACTGCGACAAAGAATGCAAGCATTGCAGATAAACATATACATTCGTGTGTGTGTAACTTGTAATACTTACTATTTATAGGTCTCGGAACGAACATATTCAAAAACATGGGAGACTCCTAGCTGGAACTGGTCTGCAATGGGAGTAACCCAAGGATTATTCTCTGCTTTAAACACCTGTTTAGGGCCAGTCAGATCCAGATTACCTGTAGACAAGAGGACATACAAACATGCCATTGAAGCATTTTCTCATATGTCTGATGTTTATCTTGTATTCTGCAAACTAATCACATTTACAAAGTTAGATGCAGCTTGCTATAGAGCTTCAGAGCCATCAGGTTGAGGGCTTTGATCATGGGAATTGCAGTGCTAATTAGGAAGAGTACAGTACTGCTCTAACAGTTCACCCACCCAGATTTATTCAGTTGGTAGAGAAACTCAGCTCTTGCCTTTATATATGCTTAAGACCCTTTAAAAAGGAAATGTGATGACAAAGAACACAGCTTTTCTCACCAGATTTCTATTTTAAACATAAACACTCAGTTTTAACAGATGAATGTATTTGGATCACAGTGATGATTTAATAATACGTTTTTAGGGCAAAGAGCCAGTCCCCATAATGTAAAGCATTCAGTTTTAGGAAAAAAGAATTTGATTAGGTCTGCGTTAAGTTTGGGTTAGGCTAAGAGATAGGTCCAAGATTTCAGCATCGGTCAGCAGACAAACTCTCCAGGAAATACACATACAGTAAATCAATATGCTATTCTCTAAAGAGTTGTTTGTATGTGGGCAGTACCAAGTTCCGGGGGCAGAACGGTCAGTCTGTTGCCCTGGATGTGAAGCTCTTTGAGATGAGCTAAATCCCCAATCTCCTTAGGCAGCGAGATCAGATCATTATCTCTAAGACTCAACTAAAGAGAAAAAATACACAAAGCAAAAAGAGGATGCGTTCACTTATTAAACAAGATCACATGCTTACATTGATTTAAAATTCAAATAGGACTTGAATATTCCAAGACTTCTATTCATATTGACTTACTATTTGCAGCTTCGTCAGCTTCCCAATGTCAGCTGGAAGGACCTCAAAGTCATTGTCACTCAAATAAAGAGCTCGCAGAGTTGCTGGAAAACAGAGATCCCTGTTACTTTGTATCCGTGTGCAATGATGGTGGAGAACAACACAACAGCCTAATCAATCAAGAGCAAACTCAGCAACATCATCAACATAAGTTAGCAAGAGACAGGGTGAGTTTCCAAAGTTTCCAAATTAGGCACCTAGTTGTTTATGGAAGGCAAAATATTAAAAAGCTTAACTAAACAAGACCCCGTCCGTCCGTGCAATCTGCGACAGGTTCGCAATTTTGGCCCCATAGGCTGTATTATTGTAGGGTATACCTTAAAATATAAAACGCCTTGAGGCGACTGTTGTTGTGATTTGGCGCTACATGAGTAACACTGAATTGAATTGAATATAGCTTCACTGCCACAAGAATGGGATAAACTAAAATAATTCTATAACTCTTTGAGACTTTGGAAATTCTTTTGGGCAGACTCTATGATTTTGAACTTTTGTGTGTGTGTATGGACGGATATTAATGGGGACCAAAAGTTAGTAGTTTACTATACTTGTGGGGACAAACAGCCCTTGTGGGGACCGAAATCCCAGTCCCCACGAGTTTGAAGAACTGTGGTTTTAGTGTCAGGGTTACAATTAGGTTATGGTTAGGTTTAGGGTAAGGGTCAGGGTTAGGCCGTCATTTTTGATGGTTAGGGTTAGGGTAAGGAGCTAGGGAAAGCATTATGTCAACGAGATGTCCCCACAAGGGTATAAATACACAGTGTGTGTGTGTGTGTGTGTGTGTGTGTGTCTTCATGCACACTAACTGAGGTAAAAGAAATTCCCAGGCAGACAGTTCTGGTTCAGGTTGTTATAGGTGAGGTCCAACACCTCCAGAGCAGGCAATGACCCAAATCCTCGGGGCAAGGTACTCAGGCGGTTCATCCTGTGCTCCAAAAAACACAAAACCCATATCATGCATTACATAAAAACAATACACCAACTTCAGCTGTTCGCAGTTTCTGTTTCGAATTTAGGCAATGACTAAATTACTTATTGTGCATCATAACACAATAACATCAACAGAATGTAGAAATCTGAAAAATGTCAAATCTGTGTGTGCAAGGGACAAGGCTGAAAATTAATATAGAATCCTCATCTTTGGGAAGGTTGGCGGTTCGATCCCTGGCTCCCCCAGTCTGCATGCCAATTATCCTCGGGCAAGATATTAACCCCAAGTTGCTCACACACAGTATCAGGCAAAAGTATACATACCACCTACTAACATTTTGTTAAATGTCTCTTTGAAAGTTGCACCTTGACCAAGAGTCAGATACCCTCTCTATGTCCAAGAAACTTCTTAAAACTTTCCTTTTTGCTTAAGCATATAATTAGAGCTGGATCAGGTGACTGCTTTTGCTGGCTGTTGAAAGTCAAACATTGGCCATTTGATTGGGATCAGCATACACTCTGATTTACCATTCTTCTGGATTCTTCACTGTTGGCCAACTGTTAACATGCTGTCTTTGAGTCCAC
This sequence comes from Pundamilia nyererei, assembly GCF_000239375.1. NCBI lineage: Eukaryota > Metazoa > Chordata > Actinopteri > Cichliformes > Cichlidae > Pundamilia > Pundamilia nyererei. The sequence continues at coordinate 244,764 of NW_005187599.1, forward strand.
GTTGAATCAGCAGCAGTGGATAGTTTTTTTAACCTGTAGTTTCCATTTTACTGTCATGTTCTTGTGTTTTCATGCAGCAATAATAAAAGCTCTTTCAAATCGTAACTCATCAATATTTATAGACTACTTCAAGATTTCTCTCCTCCCTGCACAAACTGAATCCAGCTGATCGTAGTCTATGTGAACAAAAGGGGCAGGTTTTTTTTCTCTCTACACTATATGGACACAGTCTAAGGAGCTTGAAAAGAAAGATGACCGGACTTCTTTAAGTTTCTCTCATTTGAAGAGCTTCTTCAGTTCTACAAGCAATTAGCGGATGTTCCCAGATTTAAGCACTATTGGGAGCATCCCCAAGAAGGTCATGGACCCCCTTTTGATCCTCTACCTCATAGGTGTCAAACTCTGGCCCGCGGGCCAAATTTGGCCCGCAGCCTAATTACATTTGGCCCGCGAAGCCATACCAAATTACTATTAGAGCTGGCCTACTGGTATTATACAGCTAATATATATATATTGTTTAGTACTAAGCTTTGCTTGTTCCATATTCAGTTTTTCAGCAAAACGTGTTTGAGTCCATAAGAAAAGATTCATTCTTATATCTGGAGGAAGATTTTTTTTTTTCCAATAAATATTAATGTTAGCCCGCGACTTTGTTCCAGTTTTGAATTTTGGCCCACTGTGTATTTGAGTTTGACACCCCTGCTCTACCTAATCACATGAACCCAGGTTTGAAAACAGGTGTGGGTCACAATAGGCCAAGGTTTCGGGTGAACCCATTGTGAAACCCATTGTGATTTCTTTCCTTAGTGACTGTAATATGATTTCTAAATTTACAGATGAGAAATCATCTCAAATGTGGCCATACTTCTTGATCTTGCATTTCCACAATTACAGATTCCCATGGTACAAATTTGAATTTTTTGTTTGGGCCTTGTCCTTGATGATTATCATGAACATCGTAACCAAATAAATAGGAACAAAACAAACAAAAGGTGTGAACAGACAGATTAACAGAAAAGGAGGATTTGATAATGGAGGAGACACCAGCTGAATTTATGCACATATATGCTTTCAGGTAGAAGGAGCTGACAGGTCACAGGGACAACCGTTCTATTTGAGTTCTATGTGTTTGGCAAATGAAATTACGAACCTACGAGGTCCAATCACATCAAATCAAGTCCAGCGACACACATACACATGCGCACACACGTACAGACGCACACTCACAAAACAAAAAAATAAACAGAAAATGAAAAGTGAATGCACAGCCTGAATAGTAGTTTGAGGCTTAGACTATCCAGATCATGTTTGTTTGTGGATCAATACACACCATGGCTCCTCTCCTAATCCTCCTGTCACTGACATCCTGCCTGTGTGAGGCTGCACCCATATCTAGACATACACATACATTCACTTCCAATTTGTGACACAGAAACTGCAGTTTTGATTAGATTAGTTTGTAGTTTTTCTGTAACACTAAAACAATAAATGAAAACTCTTGAGTATTATTTGTGTTGTAAATCACTGGAGATAACCCAGCAAAGAGTCACATAAAGGCTGTGTGTTTGAGCTGAGGTTTAAGCATAAAACACATGCTCTTTTACTCACTTACTGCTCATCAAATAAACGAACCAATTTAGATAAATTCCTGTAATCAAATCGAAGCTGGAGCAACCTGAGGTTGCACAGACTTAAAAAGGTGGAAAGAGATAAATTTACTGTATACAGTAATGTGTACACACTGGTGTGAGAAAGTATTTCCCCGTTCAAACATGAATGGCCTGTCATACCAAAGCACTGAAATTAGATTCAAGTCCAAAACCTTAATTTAATTTTGTTGAGCCATTCAGAAATAGACATGCTTATGTCCTTTACATTATTGTCCTGCTACTTAACCAAAGTGTGCTTGAGCATCAGGGTACAAACTGATGGTTGGACATCCTATTTTCTGGTAGAGACCATAATTCGTGACAAGTTGTCCAGGTCCCAAAGCGGCAAAGCAGCCCTGGACCATCCACTATCACCGACGTGTTTGATTCTTGGTATGACAATGTTTTCGTGAAATGTTGTGTTAGCTTTAGGTTATATTTAGATGATATCGTGATTAAACAGACCTGGCAGTAGTTAGCCCTGGGTGCTGGCAAGTGAAATTGAACATGTAGTTAATCATATTATACTAGTAATATTATACTGCAGTTGTAAATGGAAGTTATCACAGTATAGTGGTGCAATAGATGAGCCTTTCTGCTAGTTGAAGAGTCTTCCACAATATTTTCATTTTTTTATTGTTCATTTATTTATTTTGATTCACTTATTAACTCATTCACTGCCATTGACGTCTATAGCCGTCAATGGCAGTGAATGAGTCAATGGGTTTAACTCATTCACTGCCAATGGCTGGCAGTGAATGAGTTAATATATTGATATTTAGTGTCTCTGGATCGATGCAATATCGCCATGCATAATATCACAATACTGCGCCATATCAATTTTTCTCACTTACCTCTATTGCACAAGCAACCTTACCTCAAACGATTCAGTCTGACTTGGACTGAATACAATTGCTCTCCGCAAAGTTGTCAAAGGTTTGAAAATGATTGCTGTCTAATTTAAAAATACAGATTGCCAACATGTTGTCATCAGTCTGACTGAGTCTTTTTGATTTGAAGCGACTCGCCTCAACTGGCTGCCAGCTAATTGCACTCTGGTGATAATGCTTTAGAATTGGAAGGTTGCAGAGCACAAATGTAAGAGTTTTATTCAAATTTTTGTTAAATGTAAACATCTAGAGATATTTGATTCTTGATGATTTATGACAGTTAATTGCTTTACAATCATAAAAAGATTTCATTTAATAGCCATCTTGACACCATTTAATCGCAGGCTAATGGACTGAAGACATAGTGTACATTTTCATTTTCACTGCTATACTGATGACACCCAGCTCTATCTATCTATGAAGCCAGATAACACACACCAATAGTTAAACTGCAAGAATGTATCAAAGACATAAAGACCTGGATGGCCGCTAACTTTCTGCTCCTTAATTCAGATAAAACTGAAGTTATTGTACTCGGCCCTGAAAATCTTAGAAATATGGTATCTAACCAGGTTCTTACTCTGGATGGCATTACCTTGGCCTCCAGTAACACTGTGAGGAACCTTGGAGTGATTTTTGACCAGGATATGTCCTTCAATGCACATATTAAACAAATATGTAAGACTGCGTTCTTCCATTTGCACAACATCTCTAAAATGAGAGAGCAGATTTCTCCCGTATTGGCTTCCCTTCATTGGCTCCCTGTTAAATTCAGAATTGAATTCAAAATCCTGCTCCTCACATACAAGGTCTTAAATAATCAGACCCCATCATATCTTAATGACCTTGTAGTACCATATCACCCTATTAGAGCACTTTGCTCTCGCTCTGCAGGCCTACTTGTTGTTCCTAGGGTATTTAAAAGTAGAATGGGAGGCAGAGCCTTCAGTTTTCAGGCCCCTCTTCTGTGGAACCAGCTTCCAGTTTGGATTCGAGAGACAGACACTATCTCTACTTTTAAGATTAGGCTTAAAACATTCGTTTTTGCTAAAGCAAAGGGCTGGACCAGGTGACCTGAATCCTCCCTTAGTTATGCTGCAATAGGCATAGGCTCCTGGAGGACTCCATGATGCATTGGGTTTTTCCTTTTCAGTCACCTTTCTCACTCACTATGTGTTAATAGACCTCTCTGCATTGAATCGTACCCGTTATTAATCTCTGTCTCTCTTGCACAGCATGTCTTTTATCCTGTCTTCCTTCTCTCTCCCCAACCGGTCGCAGCAGATGGCCCCGCCCCTCCCTGAGCCTGGTTCTGCCGGAGGTTTCTTCCTGTCAAAAGGGAGTTTTTCTTTCCCACTGTCACCAAAGTGCTTGCACATAGGGGGTCATGATTGTTGGGTTTTTCTCTGTATGTATTACTGTAGGGTCTACCTTACAATATAAAGCACCTTGAGGTGACTGTTGTTGTGATTTGGTGCTGCATAAATAAAACTGAATTGAATTGAATTGAAAGCAGTCTGACTCCGTCTTACGGCAACATTTATGGTAAGTTTTAGTAACAGTGTTGGTATGCTTGACAATTTCCCTGTGTAGCAAATAAAATAACATGAAGCAAATAACTTTATTAGATAAAACAGATAATGAAAGATAATTATGAGGGCATAATTCACTGTTGAAAAAATGTGACAAACTGCAATGTATCGTATTGCAGTACTTAACATATTTCAAAATATTAAAAATCCCAAAACACTGTATCATGAGCAAAGTATTGTGACAATATCATATTGTAGGGTTTCTGGCCATTCCCACCTATATCCAGCATGGACAGCTAGGGAACAATAAAGAGGAGGTGGCGATTGTAAACGAGGTAACAATAGCACATACCCAAGGTTGAGGTGTTTCAGCTTCTGAAGGCTGCTGATCTGAGTAGGAAGCTCTTCAATCTGGTTGTTGAACATGTTTAGAACTTCCAGGTTCTTCAGTTCTGAGATGTTAGCAGGGACAGCTGGAAAACACCAACACAGGGAAAATAAATGATAAGTATATCCAGCATACTGGGAACATTAGCACAAAAACACACTTCTCCTGGATGTCTGAAAATATTGATTGTGTGGTATCACACAGATACCATCTCTACAGCGAGGATACCATCAGCAACTCGGGCCTTGTTCCGAGACAACTGACTTTTTAACTAACCCTACACACCCACCATTTACCAGGTTGTTTACAACAAAAACATACATACTGTGACAAGAACATCGCCTTCCCAACTCTGATCACCAGTTCATCATCATCAACTTGATTAAACACTGTGTTGACCAACCTTGATATAAGATTGAAGAGTATAAACGAGGCAGTTTTACTCTTCCCTACTATTTACAGTTCTACTGATGATCGGTGGACATTTGAACAGAGACAAGTTATTAGAAAGGATAAACCAACTAGGCCCTGACATGAATGCTGCCAGGAGGATGAGTGTTAAAGTGGTGAGGTCTGGGCATACTGATAGGCTTCGTAGGACTTGCGCGTGAACGTGTGTGTGTGTGTATTTTTAACTTGTTAGTTGAAATGTGCAATATCTACTTTCTACATTTTAAAAATAATTGAAGATAAATCTGTGGAATTCAGATCAAGCCTTCCACAAAAACAACATTAACACAAAGTCTGTGTCTGTAAGGTAAATATTGTTTCAGTCCAATTTAAGATTATATGTGGTCAAAAGAGTTTGAAAGAAATTATATATGAAGGTATTACCACTGTTTGTTAGATTGACCACATATAAGTAGCTTATCTTAATGGCATGCCCGTCATGGGCTATGGTGGGCTAAAGACTGGGGTGGAATTGTGTGACTGGGTGGGGATGGTAGGTTCTTGGTTCAGCCTTTGCTCCCTGGTCTCTCGTTGGGTGGGATTGGACTTCACCTTTCTTGCTTCTTTTAATGCACAGCATTAGCCTAGCACAAGCTCACCTATCAGATTTATAATAAGTGCATTAACTATAGTTGTTAGGAGCAGATTGGGATGATGGTGGGATGCTGCCCCACACAACACAGGACCCGAAGAGTTTCAGGGCGATTCAGAACAGCGTTCGGGACAGATCATCTCCTTGGTAAATTCCACAGTTGATGGTGACTCGTGCAATCGGCTTTATGCTGGCATCTGGTGTTTTTTGCCACATCCTCATCGATTTTCTAATGAAAGCTGTTAGGGTCCTGAGTCATAGGCCTTTGTATAGACAATCTAGGTGATGCACAGGTTGGTCAGTGTGGTATTGCAGTCTAGAGTGATTACTCTGTCTACTAAGACCTTGCGCATCACAAGCTCACCCCTCTGGTGAATCTTCCAATTCCCTTCTGGACCCTGCTTATGTGTTGAGTCATGTGCCTGCTCATTTTAGCTGCTGTGACGCCTGAGGTCACTAGTTGGATAGGACCGCACCCTTTTGGGAATCCTTCAGGATCAGGACTGTCAGGCCTTCTGTTAGCCATTGCAGGTGTGTCTCATTCATTAGCAGCTCATTCGTTTGTACTGCCAGACGGCCATATCTTCTTTAGCCAGTAGGTGTGAATGATGCCTTTGCTTTATATCATGAAGCGTGCCAGTGCCCTACACTGAAAAACAGGCCGACACCATTATGTTAGCACCTCCAAACTTCACTGTTGGTATGGTGTTTATGGGGTGATATGCAGTGCCTTTTGACCACGGAACATGGTGTTTATTATGGCATCCAAAAAATTCAATTTTGGTCTTATCTGACCAGACTATATTCTCCTTGCTTATCTAAATATTGTTGAGCAAATTTTAAAATGCCTTTCAATATGCTTTTCCTTCAACAATGTAGTCTTGCATGGTAAGCATGCATACAGTTTAGATATTCTTCTGTAACCAATGCCATCTGGAAGGTCTTGAGAGAGCTTTCATTGGTTTTACCCATCATGAGATGTTTCTTGTGTGACACCCGTTTACAGGCCATCAGTTTGGACGGAACCAGCTGACATTAATTTGCACTAAGTGGCAGGATTACGTTCTAATTACTGATGGATTTCAGCTGGTGCCGTGACTTTCCATGCCTTTTTGCGCCCCTCTTTCTTCATGTGCGCAATACATTCTCCCTGTGTCATTTCCTGATTTTACACATAATTTATGGACATCTATGATTTGATTTCTATGTATGTGTGGATTAGATGGGTTGTTACCGACATCTAGTAAGGATTTTAATGTCCCTAATACCCAATTAGAAACATATTTAGTGACGCAATCAATACTTATTTTCCGTGCTGCGTGTATATCTTTTTATTATGTCCTCTACACTTGTCACCTTATTTAGTTTTTTAACTCATAAGCTAGTGTTTTACATGACTTGAGGACATACAAACTGAATAAACACAAGACCAGCGTGAAAGTGTGAGTATATGCTAGTGAAGGAGGACTCGGCAGGCTTGAAAAACACATATTAGTGCTTGTGATAATAATGACAGCAAACAGTAAGGTGTGTGTAAGTGTCAGTGAAGTCTCTTCTCATTCCTCCTGTGGGCCACTATCAATGAAATACCACAACCTCCTAACCATGTGAACAAACCTACAGTATTTATGAGGCTTTCTGTACAATATATGATACTGATTTCCATACAGGCTCTTTGGATGGTTGGAGAGCTACTGTATTATTAGTTTGCATGTTCGTGTATTTGAACAAGAAAACCTTTTCAGCCATGCTTGAAAACACTGATATAAAGAAAAGTTTGGTGCAGCAGGTCTTCAATACCTTCTTTATGCCAGTAGTATTCATCATTAATCATTTAAATGGTCTGAAAAATCACGAGAAAGATCAGGTGTGAGAATGGGATAGAATCAAACGTATAGAACGAATATAAACCAGAATCCTGAAAATAAGAAAACATTTCTGTTAGGAGACAGTCACCGTTTCCACTCCTTTGGAGTTCTAAGGTAATATGATCCAATATAATACTACAAACAGTATAGACTGTCCAGTTTTTAAGACAAGTGTTAAGACACTTGTCTTAAAAACTTGACAAGTGTCTTAACATCCTCTATTATTAGAGGAAAGATGATCCTCTAATAATAGAGGATCATCTTTCCTCTATTATTATAATATAGTCTTTACGTTGCAATAAAAACCACCTTGACATGACTTCTGTTGTGAATGGGTTTATAGTATTACAATTATAACAGTGCATTTATATTATAGTACTGCACTGTACTGTAACTGTTAGAGTAAAAAGTATTTCCGAAGTGCTGTGAAACAGAGCAAAGAAATTTTTCACACAGCTTCACCAAACATCCTAGTTTTATTTTGGATGCTTACATGATTTTACTTGTTTAAAAAAGAAACTAAATTCACCAGCAGCAATGCATTGTCTCCAGATTCAGTTTTGCTGCTGACTGCTTGAGGTGTTCTTCAAAGTGAACAAAAGATGTGCTTCCAGTATCTTTCTCCAGGTCATCTTTAGCATATTTGAGTCTATATCACAAGTTGAGTTCTTATTGGTCCGTAGCCTCCTAGCCCATTGATGTGCAAGGTCTAGTGATTGTCTTCTATGAAACTACAATTCACAACTTAGCCAAGTCATTCATTTGTATCTTTTGGGACTTTTAGACACATCTCTCACTAGTTTTTGAAATGTTTTGCTTACAGCTCAAGCCTTTGCTGAAGTTTTTATAATGTGTATAAATTGGAAGCTAACTCTCAGTTGTACCTTGATTTTACAAGCTTTAAGCTAAGGCATATCACTGCACAGCAGTGGTTTGTGCTATGGCTTAATAAAAAGGTCAGTTTTTAGGCAACTAATAATATTGATCCTGGTCTTATTTTCTCTGAAATAATTCAGTTATTGTGTGCAAATAGGAATGCTTAGAAACACTATAGTGAAAATCCCTTGAGCTGTTAACCTAGGAAACCTTTGGAACACACACAGACACACACACATCCTACTTCTTCATGTAGTTTTACATTTAGTTTATATTTCTCATAATTAGCTTTTATGAAAAATGTAAATTATCCTTTTATTAACATCACATCAATCAGCAAGACACGATAACCAAAACCCAAGATGTAGTTTCATACCAGTATAAAAACAGCTTAGTGAATGTGTGTAGTGAGCCTGTGATGACCTCTGCTGGTGCAAAATACAATCACATGACTTCAATGCCATTAGATATTACAAAGTAGTCCCCTCCAGTTCCCTATCTATGATATAAACGGTGTCTTTGTTTCAGGTGTTAAACATCCTGCAGATCAAGTGTATTTATGTATGTATGGGGATTTTATGCAAACAGCTCTTAGAACAGAGCTAGTTAAACAAGGATGGGAAATGATAAATCAATATGAACACTACAAGTAGTCCAATGGAACTCCTTTATATGTCTACACCATCTGAAACTCCAACCAGGGTTTACCATTCACTCAATATACAGCAAGTATATACACAACATGACCTTGCTTCAAATTCATGCCATGCTTCACTTGCCCAGTGATGCTATCTAACAGGACTGAGAGATGGGCTCCTATCTCTGTCTGTTATACCACGAAGGGTGGACTGGTTCAGGGCACCATCAATTTATTTACAGTTGTGGTCAAAAGTTTGCAAAAACTCATCACTATACTCATGCCCAGTATATGTAATCTTTTGACTGCAACTGTATTTATAAACTACAAGTCTTCAATCTGTTACTGCTTGCCCTGTTGCACAAATGAATAGAATGCCTTTATTGTCATTAAATAGATGTACAATGGGATACAAATGAGTTCAAATCCCAGCTTTAGTGATGAAAAGAGAACAGTATGAATGTGAATACACAGACTGGGCCTACCACTGACATAACAGGATATTATGGTTAGTCGATGCTGTCCAGATGTTTGACTTGAATAGGACTTTTTATTGATTCTAATATGCCAATGTTTTCCTTTTAACATAGCCTGCAGGCTAATTATTTTACAATATGCCTTACTCTAGATCTGACAATAGTTAAAATGATGGCAAGCTTCACAGGGTTGTTTGATGTTAAACAGCTTAATATCTGAGAGAGCAGAGAAAGAGATAAGAAGTTACCTGTGAGCTTGTTGTGGCTGAGGACCAGCTGAGTGATATTAGACAGGGTGACTGAAACGACAAGGAATACCAAGTCAACAAAGCAAGGTGACAAAGTGATGACAAGGTACAAGTGTGTGTTATGTTGTTGCACTGTTACCACCAACACAGAGTAGAAGTAGTAAATATATAATACATTGTATAACCAAGAGTCAAAGTTGGAACAATCTGGAATGAGGTTGAGCTCATAAGCAGTTAAATCTGACAGGCAGTTAATACAAAATGTTACCGAGTTCATTTTTCATGGGCTGCAATGTCAGGAACCTGCATACAAAGGCTCCTTGATACAAAGTCTTTTCATGGGCCGGCATGTATGTATTCTTGCTCTCACGGTACTTTTGCATCTAGCCACTTGTAGGCAAATGTTTATATTATACATCCATTCATTCTCTTCTGCTTATCCTGTTCGTGTGGAGTGAGGGGTGTGAGGTGTTCTGCAGTCTCTCCCACCTATCATGGGATCACTGACTCTCACACCTAGGCCCCATTTAGAATCATCAGTTAACTTAATCCCACTAACTGCATGTCTTTGAACTGTGGGAAGAAGCTGGAGAACCCGGAGAGAACCTATGCAGAACCTATGAAAAGTTATTGTTGAAGCAAAACAGAGTTATGTATAAGAACTCAGTTCAAAAAGTAAGGGAACATTTGTTTGGCCAATTTCTTTGTTGTAACAATTCTTTTTGCCAATAAATGTCAGGATACCATAAGAAAGCCTGTTTATTCCATAACTTCCTTCAGGATTAATAAAGTATTTCTGATTATTTGCCCTTAAATGGTGCCAAATCTAATCAACCAAGTACAGTATGAGTATGTGGTTTCTGCCCATGAAAAACTTCCAAATCTTCTGCTACTGATACTTCTGCTAATTGGACTGAATGAATTAAGTCTGAAGAAAACTGACATACTGAAAACTTAATGATCTATTCATTTAACAAACGGCCTCAGCAGCATGAGGAAGAACCATACACAGCCCGCCCCGTCCTCCTCGTTCATCTTCAAGAAGCGTTATTACAACAAACACCTGACCAAAAAACTATTTCGTTACTACTTATTTTAAGTGAATATATAATTCTGTTTTGGCCAGTAACAACAGCTTTTCACATCACATTATAGTCACTGTACACCGGTACACACGCTTTAAACATGACGGTCGCAGATGGCTTTCAACAATGTATATTAGTCAGGAGTGGGAACACCAAGCAGTCTTCTCTGTGTGTGTAACTTCTGTGTTATTTCTAGGGTACTTTGACTGTTACGTTAGCAGGCTTAAGAAAGTTTCGAGCTTAAATGGAAGACGGTCTTTTTCTTACATAGTCCTGGGATGTCGAGCATGTTCGAAATACCCCTATCGCACATCTCCACCTCCGGAAGGTTCTTATCTCGACACTCCTCCACAATCTTCTTCAAAGACTTGGACATGTTTTCCTGAAAATCCAAAAGATACAGACGTGTTTAGAAACTCGTAATCTGTAGCTACACTGCAACGCTGAAAGGGGAAGCTCCGCCTCTTCACAATTCTTCTATTTAGCAACGCAAAAAACGGAAGACAGTTGTGTTGATACGAGATGGGCTTACCGTTAAGAAAAGACCGACAAAAAAAGTAAAAAAGAAAAGAAGGAATTTTAGATTTTTAAAATCCTGACACAGCCGTCCTTACAAGCGCACGCCCTACCGGAAGTTTATGTGAGCACTACCATTCCATACTAGGATATTTCCTGTTCCTAGACGCGGTCAGCCACACCTCGGCTTCAGTGCAGCGGTGAACAACGTCGTGAGCAACATTGTTCAAAGTTTAAAAATAGTTAAAAAAAAAAAAAGATACTGGACACTACTACCGTTATAACTACTATTATTATTATTTAATAATAGTTATATACAGGTCTCCCTTGTAAATGAGACATCAAGTCTCTGGGACTACCTGTAGAAATAAAGATAATATAACTACCAGTTTGTGCTAGCAAAAATTTAAAAAAGTAAGCTAAAAATGTATATTTTCTATTTAATTAAATTTTATTTCACAAATGTTATTATTCTCCCATTTTGTTTTATTTTTCCATTTATGTTTCCAGTTTGTTTTCCATTTATTTATTTGAAGACGAAATCGCTAATAGATTTCTTTTTATTAAGATGGGACAAATGAATTTGACATCACTGCTATAAGGCAGAGGAAACAGGCCAAAGGAGGCATGCAAGGGGAGCTATAATCAAGGATTTGTAGATGTATGATTTTTTTTAACCTGAAAATACATAAAGCTTGGACAGAAGGATTCTTTTTTTTCTTCATTTGTCAGCTTTTTGAGAAGGTCAAATATTCTGCCCTCTCCTCTTTCTGTGTGGTTAAAAATATATTATATTGTCACATTGTGCTCTGTTGTGAATTCATACTGGGAAAATAGGAGCAAACACAATCAAACGTTTTGGATATTAACAGAGATTTGCTCTTTCAGAAAACGTCCATTTGGATTTGGTACATGTTGTCATTTCTGATTTATTTTGAGGAATATTTTGTATTTTGCATATGAGAAGCTCGAGGTTAATTAAACTAACGGGCCTGTCGCTACCTGTACCACATTCCACACCAGCAGGTGGCGGTAATGTTCCGTGTTCTTTAGTTGCCTGATAACCTTTATTGAATACGAAGAAGAAATATGCACCGCATCAGCACGCCGAGGTAGTTTATTTTGCCATGGACAATCTACGAGTACTCGAGTTGTATAGTGGCATTGGTGGAATGCATTATGCGTTAAAGGGTAAGCGTATTTGTGGTGGATACAAAGATTTGCTTATTTTGATTTTACTGGTCTATCCAACATGAATCCGGAAACACTGTTGGACTGTCATGCCAGCGCCTTTACTGCCATGCAACGCTCAAAAGTCAGGCCCGTGTTTCGGTTGAGTTTACGTATTACTTGAAGACTTGTGCTGGCTGTGGCGTGACAGCCGAAAAAAGTAGTAAGAAAATGATGACTGAGTGAATCGGAATCCTGATAGGATGGGAAAACTGCCTTTACCGTAAAGAAGAGTGTGCAGTGGGAAACATCATGCTGTTACACGTGCAGAAGTCAGCTTTGAAATATATACATTTTTTTTTGTCTAGGGCTCATTTCACAAATGACATTCTTCTCACAGGATTAAGTCACTCTTTATTTTTTCAGTGCCATCGACATTAAACAAAAGGCGTTTTTACTACAGCTCCGACCAAAAGGGCTGCATGAACTGCAACAAATATAGTAGAACATATATTAACTGTTCTATAAAGAGATTTAAAGTGGCCAAAAGAACTTTCTTGATTATCATGTAGGTACAATAATGCAGAATCTTAAAGATATATACAAAATAGGCAGTTCTTTATTTTATGTATAACCCCTTCATTGATCCTATTGACTAAAGTCTACATACCAAAATAAACAAATACATTGCACATTAAATATGACACATAGACAGAGATCGACAGAGACCAGACACTCTTGTCAGTCCTTAATATCAATTATTAGCCTTTCCAATGAGTTTCTTAATCACTGGACAGATTCTGTCCAGCTGTTCCAAGGTTCTGCTCTCCATAAGATCTGATGCTACAGTGCCTGTATCAGCTGAAGAAGTTCATTAAGGCTCACAGAAACTGCAGAGGAAAAGGAGACTGTTGTTTAGTCAGCTTTTAACAGAATTTATTTTCTGAAGAACGTCAAGTACTGTGCTTTACTATGCCAGTACTGTTTGAGCTTTCTTCAGGAAGCTGATCAGCAATGTGTCAACAAGACAAGGTAACTGCTGAGGAAGACAAATACATGACAAATGCAATACATCACTTTTGTGCCAGTCACAAACAATTGATTTGTTAGCAGTTGATATTTGCATTACATGTGCTGAGTTCAAACATCAATTTTTGTATCAAAGTGACCCAACTGTCCTCTCATCACCATGAAGGTCACCACAAGTCAAAGACTCAACAGCAGCTTTCAGTGGAAGAGCCTGGCCACATCCCATTAGGTCAGAAGCGTAGAAAGAGCAAAAAGACCCTTTTTGGAAATCCACAGGGTTGCGTGTCCACAAGGGTCAAACTGTCAAAGAGTTCTACTGATAAAGATGTTTAGCACAAATGACATGGACTGTAGGACATCCATTATTTGACCTCTCTCTGAGGAAGAAAGGGTGAATATTTCATGTATGAGAAAGGTAGCATTAATCTCAATTTAATTGTTATTTTTCTAGCTTCTTAACAGGCAGGAATATATTTCTTAAATTGGTATTGATTAGTAAAATAATAAGCAACAGGCCCAAAATAAATAAAAACATATTTTGGTGTTTATTTGAACCTTGCAGTTCAAAGTAACAGGCTGCTGCATACTGCTGTCATTTATGGTTGAGCCTATTTTCTCCTTTTCTCCACCAGTTCACAGCAAAGGTGGAGCTGACAGGGACGGGTAAATGAAATGATACTAATCAAGTTAAATGCAACACATTATCTCATTGTAATAGTAACAAAGACTTATTTTACATCAAATTAACGTCCCTCCAACTTCTGCATTATATAAGCATGTTTCTCTGGCCAAACACAGATTGAGAGAAGGTAGGAGTCATCGCCAGAGCATTTTAGTTGTTTTAACTCACGTTGACCACAGTTTGTGGTTAAGTTAAAAACGTACATAAAAAAGTTGTTGGTTTTAGCAGGCGTGAACAGCCTCAAAACTGCTGACTGTTTACTGTGCCACTCTATTTTGGCTCTCTCACTAGCAGCCGGTGCACTGTTGCTGACATGTGGCGTAGGTAGAACAGAATGACATAGAACTGAATTCTGTAGAAAAGTCTCATGGTCGAAATGTTGTCACCAACACCACATCCAGCTGTTTGACTCAGGGTTGAACTGATAATTGATCCGCAGCCTGTTACAAGTATGGCTCACCACATGGCCTGAACACCACACCATACCAGAGACAGTGGAAGTAAAATTTTCATGGAACTTGGGGAGGAGATGACATTGAAGAGAATGTCAGCCATGCAGACACAGAGTCACAGTCGTTTCTGATCACACCTCATTTAATGATCAGTCATTTCTTACAAAGGCTTTTGCAAAAGTTTTGCAGTAGAGCACCTCACATTGAACATTGAATATAATGGGTCTCTACACACCTTTGCATGCATTCTTTCTCACACTCACCTGCCTAATATTATGTCACCATTGTGCTCCTGCTATTCCACTGTGCCTTTTTAGCACCCTGTGAACACCTAATAATTTAAATAGTCAGATTGCCAGTAGACAGTGGGCCTGATTGTGGGGTGTGATAGGGTCTGCTGAGGACTGGTAATCATGTTTCTGGTTTTCTTGTCACTGGTGGAATAATAAACCACATGGCTGTGTGGCATTAAGTTGAGTTGGTAATCTGGGACGTAAACAGCCATAACCAGGACTACACCATCTGTTGTCACCTGTCATTGCAATCCCTCCTGCTTTCTTTTTTTGCCTGCAGTATCTGTTGACCTGTAGAATGTAAAAAACAAAAAAACAAGTGTCTTCAAGATCCCAACTTTTTCCATCAGTGTGATTTTTTTATTTTATTTTTTTTAATAATCTGGTGAGAAATTAAACTGTGGAATGATAAACTAGAGCCTTAGGTAAACCCGAAAATAAAATGAAATAAGTAATACAATGCAACTCATTATTACTATTATTATTAATCCATTTTGCAGAGAGTGGCATACCTGCCCAAGTTGTAACTGCCATTGACATAAACACCACAGCAAATGAAGTCTACAAGCACAACTTCCCCGACACTCCCCTCTGGAACAAGACTATAGAGGTTAGTGATCATGGAGCGTTGGTCCATTGCTGATCAAACTATCAATCATATTTAAAATCCTTTTCTTTTCTTACTTTAGGGCATAACGTTAGATGAATTCAACAAGTTGTCTTTTGATATGATATTGATGAGTCCTCCTTGCCAACCCTTTACCAGGTATGATTTCAGTGTTTTGTATGTACTAAAATCCAAAATTTTGCAATCGTGATGATGACGTGATGAGAATGATCTCTTATTCAGAGTTAAACTATCGTGCAAAGCCTGCATCGTAAAAAAGGCCATTTTTAAGACTACAGTGGAACCCCGACTTACGAATACCCCATTTAACGAAAAATTCAAGTTACGAAGGCACTTAACGGCAAAATTTCTGCCTGTGTTACGGCACAATGCCCGTGTAACGAAATCCGCTGGCTCTGATTGGCTGAGCCCACAATGCCTTCAGAATCATGTGACAACCCTCTTGGCTTTCGTACTTGCGCTTCGCTGTTCCACTTGAACGATGTATTGTTGTTGCAGTTAGCAATTAACCTATATCCACTGTACTTAATTACGTAGATATAAATAAATCAATAAAAACAACCTTTTCACTAATCGTCAGATACAACAGACCATAATGAGTCTTTGTGAAGATAATATAATAAAATATTTAATATTAATATTTCTGTGTGAACGGGTGACAAATTCCCTTATTTTGAGTTTTCATTGCATGTTTGTCACAGTGAAATGTGGCAGATCATCAAACAAACTTATATTTGACAAAGAAAACACAAGTGAACATAATCATCATCAGGCTGTTGTTGTGTATTATCGCTATGTAAATAAAACTGAAGCTGTATTTGGGCTTTGTCTGTAGTGTTCTTAGTGAGTTTTTCCATTTTTCAGAGAGCTGTTGATGACTTCCTTTAAAAAGGAATTACACTTCCAGCCTGTAAATGACAAATGCATAGACTTTTTTTTAGTCACTATCACTACATGATGTTCAAAATTAAGACAACATGCTTAACCCAAAAGTTTAGATTCGGGTCCCCTAACCTAAGTTCATGAGTATAAAATTAAATTTCATTTAGGGGGATAAAGGTTGACTAGTTGTATTTCACACATTTCTCCCTACCAGCAGATGCCCACTGTAAAACCCAGAAACTAGTTTCTCTCTAACAGGACTTTAACTGTCTTAGGTGCAGCGTAACACACTGAAACGGGGACCAGCTTGATGTAGTCAGCCTACAAAAAACACTTTTGTTGAGCAACTTAAAACTTGTTCCACCTTGTTTCGTTTGTTTCTCCGCAGGATAGGCCTTCAAGGGGACGTTACTGACCCCAGAACCAAGAGCTTCCTTTATGTCCTTGATCTTCTGCCAAGGTCTGAAAGATCCAAAATTTCAGTCAACTTCTGGAAACCTAAATGAAATGAAAAACTACACTAATTTTTTATTTTGCTTAACAGTCATAATACACAGCTACTTTGTTTGCTTGTAGTAGCCATTCAGATTATCAGATAGGTAGCTATCAATTTAAAGAAAATCAACCAAATTGATGTCAAACATTTGTGCTACATTTGTGCTGGCTCCTCGGTCTAGGTCGGGTGATGGGGGGCGTGGTTTGTGGCGTGGCTGCAGGGGAGGTTCGATCAGCTCATCAAGCCTCCCCTGTATTAAACGTGAGGTGATTGTTGTTGTGTGTGCCTGTGGCTGAAAAGCGTGTGATGAGAGCAGCAACTGGAAATAAAGTGCGTTGGTCCGTCATTGCTGTCACACAATTGTTTCAAGCCTTGAACTCGTGCATGTTTAGGGCTGCTCTTACAGTATCCACTGATATTTTGTGAGTGTATGGCAGTTACGCACTTGTGCATGATGCTGCCGACTACACCTCTTTATCAGCCAGTTTCCCAGACATGAATTAAGCCTAGCTTAACCATTTCAAAAGTACTATAGGCTTCGGTTAATACATGACCATTTACCGGGAGCCAGCTGTTTCACAAAACACACTCAAGTCACTGTCATTGTGCTCTTTCCATCACACTGAACTTGTGCAGCAATGTAATTCTGTGTCCATGTTCATGGCTGACCATTTTGTTGGCTGCACTATTTATATATTTCATCAAATAGAAGTTCCAAACACAGATTAGCAAATGGTCCAAGGTCTCTTGATGCCAGCTGTGGTTGGATATGTAATAAGACTGATTTCTCTCAGCAAACTCTCCCATGCTTTGTTCCTAACGTGTATGTGCCATTGTGTTATTAGGCTGCAGAGGCTACCACGTTTCATCCTGCTGGAGAATGTGAAAGGCTTTGAGACCTCCTCTGCCAGGTAATTACTGGGCACACTAAGCACATGAAGGCCTGAAAGCTCAGCAAGCAACATGGAGAGTAAGCAGGGAGTCTAGAAATCTACCCATGTTTTCTCTATCTGCAAAAAAAAATCCAGAAGTAGTCTAGTAATTGTAATTGAGTAAATAAAATAATTGTATAATAATATAGTCATACTTCAGTTGTTGTGGGTTTAACACATTTATATCCAAAATCAAAGTGCAGCATGAAAAGAACATCCACAGACATGCACTCATCTATTCAGAGAACATGACGTGTTAAGAAATATTTATTTTCACCCTGTTTTTGATCAGTTTCTGACAAAGCCTGTGCTCTTTGAACTCTAAACATACTTATAGAAATGATCAAAAGAGGCCGGGCGGGATTGAAATGACATCATGTTTATGAGACATCATGATGACTTCTTGATAATCTGAAAGTCATAAAAAATGCCGACACGATTGATTGGTGTCGGTTGAATTTGGAAGTGTGCTTACTTACAAAGAAAGAACAGTCAATAATTTTTATGGTTCAGAGATTTTAATGGTGTAAGAGAGAGAATATTAACCAACAATTAAGAAAAAACATGAAAGTTACAAATTGATTTGCAAGTCGTTGAATGAAATAAATATTTGATCCCCTACAAGCCGGTTAGAATACTGGCTCCCACAAACTGGCTGTGTGCTCAATACACAGCTTAAAATCAATCGATCAATCAATTACAGATACATCTGATCTCAACGTATGTGTAGGTTGTTCTTCCATTCCAGCCACTCCAACACAATGGGCAAAAACAAAAAGCTGGTATATAATGTCAGGAACAAGATTATACATACCTGCACAGGCTGGAATGGTGTCACAAGTTAACAGCAAGAAGCTTGGTGACCAATGTTGGTGCGATTAATCTGAATTGCAAGAAATGCAAAACAATTGTTAAACATCCTCAGTCTGGAGCTCCATGCAAGATGTCAACTCCTGGGCTGCTGAGCATGAGATGTGTGTCGGATCAGTCCGAAACTACTTTAAAAACTTTAAAAATAAAGCTTCATTAAAAGAAAACAACTGTAAAATGACAGAATATTCTTTCTTTGTAAGTGAGCAAATTACAGATTCATTCTTTTGATAACTTCTATAGAAATTAGAATTGTAATAAAAGTTAACATGATAAAAGGATCCTTATATGAACATCTTCAATAAACAACTTTAATGCAAAATCAATACTGTGAGAAATATTATTAAATGGAATAATGCTGTAAAGAATGTTATTAATGCAATTATAATGATGCGGGTTATATGGCAGCAATAAAAGAATTTCTGTATCTCCACAGTCTCTAATTCTAAAAATTACTTTAATGATTATACAAATGTGAAAACTATACACAATTGAAGACAATAAAGACATAACTATTTTACTCAATTCTGTAGGGCACGTTTGGTGAAAACGCTGACGGAGTGTGGATATACTTTCCAGGAAATCATGATCTCACCCATAAGTGTAAGAAAGACAAACTCTTACTGACTTGATTAGATTACTGAAGTTTGCTGATAATATAAAATGTTTCTTTGTGCCCATTTCACTGTTATATTCATTAATCAGGTCGGGATCCCAAATTCAAGACTTCGTTATTTTCTGATTGCAAAGATTTCCACAGAAGATTTAAACACCCAGGCACCTTCAAAGGTGAGGTATCGTGCAATGTGTAACAAAAATTGTTATTTTGTATGTTTGTGGGGTTTTTTTGAATATGAATATGTTCAAACAGCTGTTATGTAACAATTATATTCAGCACAATATTCCTCAATATTAATATTTTTCTCAAAAAGAGCACTTAGTAAAAATTGTTGATGTGCCAATTTACACAAGAGCTGGACTAGAAATCGTTGGCAGCAGATCTTATCGAATGATAATATGGTTATGTGGACTTTCCCATATAACCAGAGGAAAAGTCAAACGGAGCTGGCGATGCAAATCAAGCATTTTGTATAAAATCAAAATGCCGTCATTTTTAAAATGCCACCAATTTGCTAGAACATTTAGAACACGGTCGTATAATAATCACACAGCCAGATCATATATGTTTGCTGCTATGGGGCCAGTAGGCATAGCAGTATTGTGTGTCACTTCTCAGACAAAACCTCTACATCAGTACTGATAAAGGAGCAGAAGAAGACAAAACTAGAAGCAAAGAAATTGCTTGTTTTTTTGTTTTCTTCATAGTTTTTTCCATTTTTTTAAAAAAAGCAGAGGTGACGTCAGTTTGGTGTCAGCTTTGTTGTATGGCGTGTTTGCCAGCACCGCACAGCAGATATAATGAGACCCGTAGTCTTCTTTGATGTCCACATGAAGTGTGCTGCCTGGGCCACATGTACAGTTGATGCATTGTTATGTAAATTGTCCCCAGAGGAGTCAGCAGAATCACAAGAACTTAAGAGCTATATGGACATTCGCAGTGACTCAATGACTTGAAGAAAATATTATTGTTAAGTAATCGCTGTGTTCATATATATAACCTCAGTCTTGGACACTGTTTCAAAGAGGCTGAAATGAGACAGATACTTTAAATAGCCAAGAACAACTTCACTTTTCACATGAATTTTCAACGTATTCCTTATTCGCACTGGGTCATTACAGCTGGTAGCTCGGCACATTTGATTTTTTAAACATACAGATTATTTGCCCTTCCTTGCAACCTTTCCTGTCCCCTAGCAGATTTGTTTCTCGTCCTAGAAACATCTTGAGATCTTTCGCTTGTTAACCAAATATGAAAACCCAGATTTAAAGTACATTTTCTGACAAGTTGATGATATCACCAACAAATGTCACAGGCTCATATGATTTGGAAAGCCTTGCATACTCAGCAGGATTCATAATTTTGATTATGTATGCATTGGTTAGCACATCAACAAGGTTTAGAGCTCCAGCTGGGTTCTCCCCAACTGTCTGGAGTTCTCCCTGTGCCTGGGTGGGTTTCTTCCATATACTCCAGCGTTTTTTCTCAGTCCAAACATATGTATGTTACTGGTGATTCTAAATTGGCCATGGATGTGAGGTAGATACAGTTTTTAAACTATGTAGAATAAAGTGTTATATGAACGTATGGTTAGATATGGTTATGAATTGTAATCTCAGGCAGTTTTAAGTGACCCCACAGTGCTCATTTGTATATATTTATGTATGTAAGATTTTATAGAAAGTTTCTCATTTTAGATTTTAGACTTCTTCCCACATCTTGCTGAGAGTGATTCTTCTGAGCATCCTACATTTTTGAGTCCTGCCTGTCAAGGTGCCAGCCAGCCAGAGGAAGGAACTGATGTCCTGTTTAAGCTAGAGACAACAGCAGAAGCCCAGAGGAAGATTCGTCAGAACAGCAATTTGTCTGTTAAGCAGATCAAAGAATTCTTGGAACCACAAATGGAAGTAAACATGGAACCTTATCTCCTTCCTCCTAAAACACTGTTGCGATATGGTCTAGTCTTGGACATTGTTCAGCCCACATGCAGGAGGTCTGTCTGCTTCACTAAAGGGTGGGTTCATTAATTCTCTTCATCTTATCATCATTCCCTTCATTATTTTTAATGAACAATATGAATAGTAGGGGCGATCGTGGCTCAACAGATGGCAGTTTGTCTTGCAATTGGAAGGTTGCCGGTTCGAGCCCCTGCTCCGTCAGTCTCGGTCGTTGTGCAAGACACTTCACCCGTTGCCTGCTGGTGGCGGTCAGAGGGCCCGGTGGTGCCAGTGTCCGGCAGCCTCGCCTCTGTCAGTGCGCCCCAGGGCGGCCGTGGCTACAATGTAGCTTGCCATCACCAGTGTGTGAATGTGTGTGTGAATGAGTGGATGACTGAATGTAGTGTAAAGCGCTATACAAATACAGGCCATTTACCATGGTAAACAGGTTTAGCAAAGTGTGAAAAAAATTGATTGTGGAAAAAATCTTGAGCCACTATTCACTTCTTTTTATTTCTCTAGGAAAATGGGAAAGCTGCAGCAATTTATTCAAACATGTGCGAGCATACATGGAAATACAGCATACAAAAACAGAGTTAGGCAGAAAAACATAGTTAGGACATTGCACACAGAGCGTGTTCGTAAAAAGTAATGTGAAATTCCAAATTTTTCCAAACTTATCACGTAACTCAAGACTAACATTCTGTTGGCAGGAAGAGAAGAGTAGATATGACTTTTGAATCTGCTGTTCACGATTTCTCTCCTTTTTTAGGCCCTCTACTTCTTTTTTCTTCCACTTGTCCAATTTCTTTTTAAGAATACACTGAACACAATGCCAAGATATGGCCAGTGTTCAGCTTACCTTTCAAACTTGTACTTTTTTTTTACTTACAGAATTTGCAGTTTGCAGTATAGACTGCTAATAACGACTCACCTAAAGATACAAAAGCTGGTTCTTTGCCAAGTTTTCTGTAATGTGTAGACATAGCGTCCATCCCTTGGGTTACGCGCTCTTTCATGCTTGCATGATTCACAACTTGGTGTTAATGGCCTTTAAAAACGTTCAGGTACAATGACTGGAGTGAAACTGACCAAAAAGGCAACCTGTGTGTGTGTGTGTGTGTGTGTGTGTGTGTGTGTGTGTGTGTGTGTGTGTGTGTGTTACCAAAATATTTTTTTGTGTTTGTGCAATGGTTAATCCACCAGTATGCATAAAATCTTTAAAGTATTTTCGTTGCAGTGTCTATATGGTGTATAAATTAAATTAAAATGAGTAATTTTGTTATTTAACTTTGTTCATGTTGTTTCTCCATAGCTATGGCCGGTATGTGCAGGGAACAGGCTCAGTATTGCAGTGTTGCATGGAAACCAAGGTACGTTTGGGTTTTTGTAAAAGTGAACGATCTCTGTGAATGCTGCCTATTCCAGAGAAATCATAGATTAATGCTGCAGAAAAGCTAAAGAGTAAGCACACAGTTAATTACTTTAGAGCCAAATGCACTCAGTGGGGCTATTTATTACTAAGCTGATGACTGCTCATTAGAGCTCTGAGACTCTAAACTGGATTCACTTAAACATTAAAACTTTTAGAGCCCCATAGCTTGAGATATGGAAAATGCTTTAGTTTGTCACAAAGAAGTGAAATGAATCTGATTGATTGAACAGGTGTTCTTGGTGTTCTAGAAGCTGTAGTTCTCAGCAATAAGAAAAACTTGGTGAAAAGTTTGCTGTTCTAACAATATACTTTTTATTCAGAAATCAACCAGAAGGCTTAATCTATATGCAAAGTGGATATGAGCTGAGCAAGTACAGTGTTGGTGTCCTGTTTTAGAATCATATATTAATGCACATAGAGCGATAAAACAGTTGTCAAATTGTTGAAAGAAAACAGATTTCGAATAAAGTTGCACCTAAAATTCGATATTTATTGCCGACTCTCATTTGGGAAACACATAGCCTTTAAACAGAACTTTCCTACTCTTCCTGCAGAGGTCCAAGGAATCTTCCAGGAATAGTGATGCTATTTTCTGGATTTTTGATTGGTCAGTAGGCAGTGATTTTATAGATGTTAATCTCTAGAGTAAATTGCCTTATACCTCGGTATAAATTGAATCACCTTCATAGTAAAGCAAACCCAGGGTAAAACCTAAAGTTACCTGCCTTCAGGCTTCTCAGTGTCATCTAGGGATGGGTATCGTTTAGGTTTTATCCGATACCGGTGCCAAACCGGTACTTTTGAAACGGTGCCGGTGCTTAAACGGTGCTCAAACCGGTGCTTAA